>NW_017728965.1:1673527-1674782 GCF_001723915.1 Gavialis gangeticus
CCAGTGCAGTGTCCATACTGATCTCATAAATTCATTTTTCTTCTTTTTTTAAAAGGCACTTTCAAAATCCAAATGAATAAAATTAAACTAAAGAAAGGTACAGTACACTGTAAAACCAACAGGCGTTAGCAGCACCGGCTTCTGGTACAATGGAAAGGGCTTTAGATGTAACGTAATGTTATAGACTGGGACATTAGATAATTCCCCATGTGCTTCACTGATTCTCTAATAGCTTAATATCTTCAACGTCTGCCGCCAAAGGGAGTCAGAGATGGATTCCTCCAAGGAGGAATTCCTGATTAACAGAAATGTCATCACTGACTTTCTCATTGTCATGAATTTTCCCTGTAACGGTAAAGTTGAATTGTAAAAGCTGATGGCAATTATTTTGCAAGTCTGGTTCCCCCCCCATATCTAATTTCAGTAGTTAGAAACTTTGCATCTTACCTCTGGTTCATTTTCCTTAAAGAGGCATCAAATGCTTTGTGTGTAATTAAGGGGCAAAATGGAAAACATGTTTCCAAAATCCCACAATAATTTAGTATCTCTGGGTACATCTACATGTGCACTTTACAGCTAAGTTGACTAATTAGCTCTGCAGTAAAGTGTACCTGTCTACATGTGTGCCGGTATTCGGGCACAGTAAATTAATTAACTCTGCCATAAGATAGTACTGTTGGGGACGGCACTGTCTTATGACGGAGTACTTACGTGTGCTGAAATGCATGCGTAGATGGTGACAGGGGCTGGCTGGGGCACAAGGGTGCTAAAGTACAGGGGCTGCCTACTGCATAGTTCTGCACTTCAGCACCCTTGTGCCCCAGCTAGGCCCTATGCCTCCCAATGCTGCCACCCAGTGCCCGGGGCTGAGCCCCCTAGCCTGCTGCCAGCCCAGGGCTGCTCCTCCCTGGTTTTGACTGCTGCTGTCCCAGGCACATGTGCAGACACTACACCTGGAAGCAGTGGACTCTGACTCAAACTGTGCCAGAGTTTATTTCTTTGCATTAATTGAATGTGTAGATGGATCCTCTAAAGCTGAAGTTCTTCTTCATACAAAATACTGGCAAAATGTCTAAGTACCATTTAGGTCCTCAAAATAGGAGCTTAAATGTAGAAAGATTACCTTAGTACTAGAGGACTAAGCTGAAAACACAGCTTAATTCTCAGTTTTGCTATAGGATGCTGTGAGAGGTCCCAGCGGTGTGCATGTCCACCTCTGGCCCGACCTCCCAGAATGGGACCGCTCCCTACAAGA
>NW_017728965.1:1674793-1676160 GCF_001723915.1 Gavialis gangeticus
TTTCAGGGTCCCGTTGTCCTGAGGGCTCCTCCACCCCTACACCTTCACCCGGTCCTCCGATGCGGGCTGTCCGCCCTGTCCGCTCCTTTACTCACAAGGGTCACGGACACCAGCCAAAATAAACAGAGTATAGTCAACAGAAGAAAAGGAAATCATGGCCAAGGGTCCCTCGGGGATACACCCGCCCCACGCCTTGGCCTTGGTTCCAGAGTCCCTGCTCCCCTCTGGGTCTTCACCCACACCGGGCTGCTTTGCCCAAGCGGTTAACCAACCGCCAACAACCAAAAAAAAAAGGAAGGCGGGTGGCTCTTTGGCCCAACTGAGCCTGTCCCGCAGTCACTCCGCCTCGTCCCCGGCCCCTACGGGGCTCGTGCCAGTCCCTGCGGCGATTTTCCTTCTTCAACCCTACTGGGTCTGCTTCCCGGTGTACGGACCCCTTCCTCGGGGCCCCGCTTACCCTAAAAGGTCCGGCTGCTCTTCCCAGCGGCCCTGGTCCGCTGGGGAGCCTTCACCCCAGCGTTGCTTCCGGCCCTTGCTGCCTCTGGATCCGCTGCTCCTGGATCCGCCGCTCCTGGATCTGCCGCTCCTGGATCCCACTCCGGCACTCCCTTTAAGTCTGCCCAGGTTGCTCCAGTGCCTCCCACTTCCGGGTTCCTGGGGGATTCAAATTCCTGCCGCTCGCTGCTGGCTGGATTGTGCGAGCGGCGCTGGGTTGCATCGACTCGGGATCCCTCCGAGCCCGGCACCTGCTTCACCTCCTTACAGATGCCAAGGGAAAGTGTCTTAAGGCTAGATTTAGGGCCAAAGGTATTAAGAAGCCTAATAAGATTCTTAGAAGTGTTTTTTTTCCAATTATTTCAACAGGGATCACATGCCTGTCCTGTGTAGAAGCTTTTGAAAATCCTACTAGAAGCCCATCTGCAACTTTGTTTATATAAATACCTTGGACTACATGACTGTGTGTCTCTTGGTGAACTGAGGGTAATCACACTGTCTGTCTCTAGTACATTAAAGAGTAAATTCTTGGGCACTATAGTGGCAGAGGCAAATATCTAATTGGAGATGAGAGACAAATAGTGCAGAGACTTGTGTCCCAACTAGACAGTTCTAACCTACAGAATAGTTCAGAGAGCTCCAGTTCTCAGTAAATGGATAGCATTAGTCACTAGGCCTGTGCAAAGCAGCTAGTATTTGCTTCAGATTCGGCCGATTTGGGGGACAGTGATTTCATTTGGTGATTCGAATTACTGTCCCAAGTCAGTTTGACTGAATCTGATTCGGATATTCAGCTGCTGCTGAATCGGTCAAATCTCCAAATTGGACAGGCCCCGCCCACCCCAACCTCGTGGCTTTAAAAAAAAAAAAAA
>NW_017728965.1:1676472-1677625 GCF_001723915.1 Gavialis gangeticus
CCAGCTGCTGCCAGGCAGGTGCAGGACTGATCCCTGCTGGCCCCTGCTGCCCCATGCTGCATGGGGGGGCTCTGCCACGAGCCCCCTGAAGCCCTGAGGCCGCTGCAGTAGTCAGAGAGGGGTGGCTTTTTTTTTATTTTTTAAAGAACCAGGATCTGGGGCGTGGCAGGACAGCCATTGGTGGGGCTGGGAGAGTGTGCGGGGGATGAGGACTTGTGGCAGACCCCCCTCACAGCACAGGGCAGTGGGGGCAGTGGAAACCTCTCCCCCCACACCTGGCAGTAGCCAGTGAGTTCGGGGCTTTTTTTTTCTTTTAAGAGTTGGGAGGGGGAGCGCTGGGGGCACAGGCAGGGAATGGGGCCTGGCAGGGGTCCTCTCATGGTCCCCTCCCTCCTCCTCCACGAAGCTCTCCAAATCTTTTCTGAATTCATTCAGACAGCTTCAAAGCCCTCCGGCAGGCTTTAAACTAGGCTCGTGGGGGGAAGGGGAAGATGAGGGTGGAGGAAACATCAGACTGCCAGACCAAACAATACCCACAACTACAGCCCAGCCCAGACCAACGAGCGAAACAAATAAACAGGTAAGCGATAGGGGCCAAGGCAACACTGGGACTAGGGGGTCAGTACACACATCCACAGGAGGCCTCAAATGCCTCTACACAAACACTCATAGTATGGGAAACAAGCAGGAGGAACTCACCCTTCTGCTAGCTGACACCAGCCCGGACATAGTGGGGATCACTGAAACATGGTGGGACTCAACGCATGACTGGGCAGTGAATGTCAAGGGCTATAGGCTGTACAGGATGGACAGGATAGGAAGGAGAGGTGGGGGCGTGGCACTCTATATTAAGGAGGAATACACATCCTCGTCAATTAGCAAGGAGTCAGAGGAGGGGCACTCTGAAGTGCTTTGGGTTAGAGTACAAGGCAGTCGAGGAGAAACAGACCACCTGACCAAGGGGAAGAGCTCGACCAGGAATTCTTAAGTCAGCTCATGGAGGTCATTAGATCAAAGGACAAGGTCATCACGGGGGACCTGAACTTTCCAGTCATCTGCTGGGAAGGGCAGTCAGCCAGGTCTGAATGCTCACGTAGGTTCCTAGCCCAAATGCAGGACCTCCATCGAACCCAGGAGGTGCACAGCCCCACCA
>NW_017728965.1:1682625-1692117 GCF_001723915.1 Gavialis gangeticus
CCTTCTGACCCTAGAAACTATGAAACTATGAAATCAGTTCTGACCTTTTTATTGCTCTCCTGATTTGATTTGGATGCAGAGATTCAGCCACCAAATCAGGCTGAATCTCCTCTGAATCAAATCAGCATCCAAAGCTTCGCGCAGCCCTGCTAGTCAGTAGGGCTGTGCAAAATTTTGCTGGCTGTTTCAATTCGACACTCTTTCAACTCATTCTGAGCTTGAAACAGCAAAATCGGATTGAAATGAAGGGCTTCAAAACAGCCTTGAAACAAAACAAGGCTGGTCGAAACGTTTTGAAGCAGCCAGCAGCCAGGTGGTGGAAGACAGGGAAGAACGAGGGTTGCGCTCCCAGCGGCTCCAGAGCCCCATGTGACTCAGCCAGGAGTGCAGCCCTGGCTCTCCCCACCTCTGGGGCCGGGCTCTGGGAAGCCGATCACAGCACAGGGGAAGGGAACATAGCCCGGGCTCAGTTCCCCTCCCCAGCGCTAGGATCAGGCTGGGGAAAGGAACTCATCGCAGCTGAGCTGACTTCACATCTCCAGTGCTAGACTGGGCTGCGGATGGGAACTCAGCCCAGTTGGGCTGAGTTTCTTTCCCCGGCCCAATCGTAGTGCAGACGAGGGGAACTGAGCAATCAGGCTCAGTTCCCTTCCCCAGCTCCCCAGTCCCAGGCAGCAACACCTGGCTTCCCTCCCTCGTCTGGCAGGAAGATCAGGGGCCTGCAGCCCTGGGAGGACTGGCACAGCCCCCACAGCCCTCCTGGGGTTGTGGGCGCCCATCTGCCTGCCAGATGAGAGAGGCTGTTTTGAGCTTCCCCGTTATAGCGAATGGGTGAGATGTTGAACAGCGTCATTGTTTCGACAAAGCGAAACGGAACAGCAGTTTCAAATCAAAGTTAAAGTTGAAACAAAACGCTATTCCATTGAAAACTCAAGTCAAAACATAACGGTGCTGTTTTGCACAGCCCTACTAGTCACCTCTTCCCTAGTATGTTTCCAGTGAGCATATGGCTGAGCTCCTGTTACCTTCAGACATGCTGCACATAGAAACCCATTCTGCAGCATCATTGATAACAGATATATTGGTTTGGAGCAAGACAGACTTTCTCCATTTTCTTAACCCATATCACAAAATCAAGACAAATCCAAAATCTGCTGATCCAAAACATAAGAAGCCAGTGGGAGTTTTTGTCTTGCCTTCAAGGAACTTTGAAGCAGATTTAAAAGTTAATCTCTCCTTAAAACCTACTTTTTGTATGAAGCTTTCTCCTGCATTCTCCTTCCTACTCTCCCCTGTACTAGAGCTGGATTCCCACATTTTGTTTGGCCTATATTAGGGCTCAGCTTTACAAGACACTGATTATTTCACCAATCTTGTCAAGTCATTCCAAAAAAGTCCATAGACTTTTTTGCAACTTTTCCTGGCACGTGAAACATTGCGTACATATATGGTATGGTATAGACATAAGCTAACTGTTATTTTATTCTTCTGTGTCACTTCCTACCTCTTTTTGTTTGAAAGAAAATGATTTATTCTGTATCTTCATTTCCGATAACTTCTTGCTTGCTACATACTGTTTATCCCACACTTTCTCACCATAATGCTGCATTACAAGTACGACTGATCCAACACATACTACAGGGAGTTAGCTCGAGAAACACTGACATCTGGTAACACTTTGTATTTATAGAGGGGCTGCTTTGCAATAGATTTACATCTTGAACAAAAATTTGCACCTACTGAAAGTTGAAGAGATTCACACCCGTGCAACGTAAACATGACACAAAATAGGGAATGAAGCCCTGCATCCTGTGTTCTCTTCTTTATGATGTTGTTTCTTCTCTCTTTTCTTTAAACTTATTATACTAAATAGCAGCTGAATTATGGTTTTGCTAAGGGACAGCAACTTGTGCTGGCCTCAGGGGACATTAGAAAGCAGATTGAGCGTCAAAATCCCAGTTTATCTCTTAGTTTCCTACTTCAGGGGTGCTAGTCTTCAGGCTGGGGGCAAGGTCTGGCCCCCAGTGCCATATTATCTGGCTGTGGGGCTCCCCACAGGACCATGGGGAGCACTGCGGGTTGTGGTCCTGCATGCTAGATTGGGCGCATGTGGTGGCACAGGGCCTGATCCTGCTGCACAGGGCTGGACAGAGCCAGCGCAGAGTCCCGATCCCAGCATGCTGGGGCCACGTGAGGCCTGCTCGCAGCACGCAGGGGGCCCAGTGAAGCTGCTGGGGCCCCAATCCTGGTGCACAGGGTCCAATCCTGCCTGCAGACCAATCACTCAACTGGCTCATGGGTTTAAAAGATACCACTGCCCTACTTCCTAGTGAAAATGCCCAACTCCTAGACTGTATTTGGCTTCTACTGCTAGTGTACTGGGTAAGTGGAACAAAGCCTTTGTCTGTTCCTTATCTCCTTCATAGCTATGGTGAAATGGTAGTCTGGTTCAGCGGTGCAAGTCCCTTCTCTTGATCTGCAAGTAGCATTCCTACTGGGCCTGAATTATAGTTTATTTACCTTCTGAGGAACAAAAAAACAATTTGGAAGAGAGCCACATACAGCATTGTGCACCCCAAAAAGGAGAAGCAGAGTTTCTATCTAGATGGCATATTTTAAGAGTATTGTGTTTGATGGCTTCATATTGCTTCCCACCCACACCAAGTACGTACTGAACATTTTGTTGAATCCTATCACCTCCTTCGTTGAACCCTATCACCTCCTTCGCACATAAGGTAAGAGCACAAACAAAAGAGCAATGTGGTAATATGAGCTATGTGTAGGACAGCTCTGCCTGAATATGAATGCAGCCAAACCCTCCTAATGTGGGTGCAGCTATATCAGCAAAGCTGTATCAGAATAGAGAAAGAGCTATCCCTATGAGTGACAAACTCTACCAGTGGAAGGACAGTGCTCCTTGTGTAACCATATCTTCAATAGGGGATTGTGCTGGTCTGAGTTGTGTCCGTAGAAGTCTACTGTAGACCCAGCCTTGGTAGCATATGGAGGAGATCAGTGTAAGTGTAGAGGGGCAGCTGTGGTTGTTTTGATGTTTTCCAGAGATTGGGGAGTCTGTCCTGATATTTTTTACAGATGTGAGCTTGCCAGCTTTGATGTCAATGGGAGATTGCAGTTCACTTCAGGAGCAGTTAGTGTGGCTCTTAAGCCTTGACCCAGGAAAGTGCTTAAGAATGTCCTTCAACCCCAAACTCACCTACCAAGAATGTCCCCACTCTCTTTGCGTTCATTTGGCGCACATGTAAGTTGCTACAAAAGCTACAAAGCAGTGACGAATCAAGACTATCAATGACTTGCTATTAAGTCACTCAAGATTTTACCTAGTGTATTGAGGGACTTGTTAAAACAGGAGGGTGTGGTGTGAATTTATAGTACATTAGCTACTCCATACTTTCTGTGCACACTTACTACTATGCATTTTATGCGAGGTAGTTACACATAAGGTGTGAGGCAGTTATTCCATTTTCTAAGGTAACTTACTGTGCACTAGGCTGTTCTCATGAGGAATTACGAGGAATAGAACTAAATGTACTGTGTAAATTCAGAGCCTAGCTTAGTGCTCGCATACTTCCTCGTAGAAGAGAGTTAACCCATTTTATTATGTGCAGATGCAGTTTCCTCCTTCTCATTCCAGCCAAGACTGAGTCACAAGTTAAAAGAAAATATTACAACAGTTTCTTTGTAATATGCCCCCAGTTATATCACGACATTTCAGAAAAATGTCATCTGCTAAGTGAATTCATGCAGGTCTAGAAAGAATTCCTGCTACTGTCAACAAAATACAGCCTTGTGTAATTAGCCGTGGATGTTTTGTCTCTTTTTTTAGCTTTCCTCTGAATCACCAGATAGTGGTATCTTGGAAACAGGAGTGCTGACTTGATAAAATGGAAGAAAGTGGTTTTCCTTTCCGGTGGTTTGATCTGATAAGGTGAATGCTATAGAACTGATTCACCACTTCTTTGCAACTGTTAGAAACTCAATGTGAAGTTGATAAAATGATACTTGTTAGAAGAGTAGCATTATAAGGTCATTTTGGACTGGTAAACCCACCTTAAAAGGGACAAATTTTCCTTAGTTTTTTCCATCATGATCTTGATTTCATTTGCACTAAAGTCTGTTTACTTTAGTCATCCAGTGTCAAGCAGCCTTCTAGTGAAGGCAAATGTCACTGAAGCCCACTTTAAATCATCTTTGCTCTGCTCTACTGTGAAATGGAATCAGAGTTAGCAAACATATTAACACCTAGCTTTTACACAGTGCTTTTTATTGGGAGGTTTCGAAGCTTTCTGCAAAGAAGGTTGGTGTCATTATTGTCATTTTACAAAAGAGGAAGCAGAGGCAGAGAGATGATATAACTTGTGCTAGATCCCCCAACAATCTAATGGAAGAGATCAGAATTGAAATCCAGGTCTCCAGTCTATTTTTGTTACCCTAAGGCAGTTGGGTCCCAAGTTATCACTATGGGCGGATCCACACCTGCTGGCATGTGCACTTGCAGCAGCTCAAATAGAAGCGGTGCACATTTGAGCCGGGCCTTTTTGCCTCAGAGCATGTACCCGGACATGCACTTTGGTGTGGTGCAAATTGTTCCACTTGGGGCAAAATAACCCTGCCTGGCTCCTCTGGGATCTGCAGCCAGGGGGAGCTAGAGCCTGGGGCCAGCACCTGTGCTGTCCCCAGCAGTATAAAAAGCTGCCCTGTCCTGGCCCCATCAGTACAAAAAGCTGCCCTGTCAAGTAGCTCAGGGCTACGCGCTCTCAGGAGCTTCTGGAGCCCAGCCAATTGGTACCTGGGGACACTACCTCTTGTACCAGCTGGACTGCTGAAGCAGTCCTGAGAGTTCCCTGCACCCTTTACCCACTGCAGCAGTCTGGCTGTGGGGGCTGCTGCCTGGCTGTGACCTGTAACCTGCTGTGCACCTGCCAGACCTGGATGGGGACTGCACAGCCAGTAGAGGCATCTCCCCCTCTGGGCCAGCTACTAGTGGGCTGTGGCTGCAAAGCTGGCCTTTGTGCGGCACTACTGCCATATGTGCCCCCTACCTGGCCATCTGGGAAGCTATTGCCTGGAAGATGTTCCCAGTGTGGTGGCCTGATTTGAACTGTCAAAGCATGACCTCCTGGCCACAACTAGCTAGGAGGTCAGCCCCTAGTCACACTAGGGGGAAATCCTCTGAGGAGAATTCAGGGGCAGGAGAAGGCCCTAGCTGGAGACCACTTGGAGCAGGGAAAAGACAGTGCAAGACAGCAAGGTCCAAGGTGGTCCTTGGGGATGATCCTGCAACAGAGGCATCCGCCTGTGAGCATGAACTACCTCTATCAGACAAAGAAGCGGAACAGGAGGTGTATGTGGCACATCAGTGGGAGAATGAACATTTCAGACTGAAACAGAGTGCAGAGGAAGGGTTTTGATATAACTTCCAGGAACACCTAGCCCAGCGGAATGGGGAAGTGCTGAGACCAGAGCTGATGCAGACTACCCCGCAATTTGAGGTAAGGAACAATCTTCAATATAGTGTCCAACGAGGCAAACTTGGGGAAGAGGAAGTAGTACAATTGCTGGTGCCTCGGTGATACTGAAAGGCCCTACTGAAAGTGGCACATGAACTCCCTATGGGTGGACATTTGGGGCAAAACAAGACTGAGGCTTGCATTAGGGGAAGATTTTTTTGGCCGGGGTTAATACAGGAAGTAGCCAAGCACTGCGCATCTTGCCCCATGTGCCAAAAAGTAAATCACAGTTGTCCTCCAAGAGCCCCATTAGTACCACTACCATTGGTGGAAGTCCCTTTTGAGCGGGTGGCCATGGATATTGTGGGGCCACTGCCCAAAAGCAGTGCAGTGCACCAATTTATTATGGTCCTCCTGGACTATGCGACGAGGTATCCGGAGGCTGTACCTATGCGGACGGTGTCCACACCCAAGGTGGTAGAAGAATTATTAAAAATATTCTCCAGAGTGGGGCTCCCTAAAGAATTGTTGATGGACCAAGGGACTAACTTTACATCTCATGTGTTCAAGTGAGTGAGCAAAACACTGGGAATCAAATACCTAAAGACCACGGTATACCACCCCCAAACTGACGGACTAGTGGAGTGATTTAACAGGACCTCGAAACAGATGCTGAAAAAGTTTGTGGTAGAGAGTCCCCAGAAGTGGGACCAGATGCTATCGCCCTTGTTTGTAATAAGAGAGGCACCCCAGGCCTCAACAGGCTTTTCCACCTTCAAACTGTTATACGGACGACAACTAAGAGGAATTCTTGATTTGGTTAAAGAAAGCTGGGAAGAACAACAAAGTAAAGACCAGAACCTAGTTCAATACGTGATGCAACTGAGAGAACACCTGGAGTCAGCAGGGAGGGAAGCTTTAGGAAATCTGTGGGAGGCCCAAGAGTGGCAAGCAACCCATTAGAATCGAAGGGCTCAAGAGAGGAAGTTTGAATTAGGAGACCACATACTAGTTCTCTTGCCAGATCAGGAAAGTAAGTTACTAGTGTGATGGCAAGGCCCTTATGAAATAACACGCCAAATAGGGCCTGTAGATTATGAGGTATATCAACCAGACAAGCAAAAGAAAAAACAGATATACCACATTAATATGCTGAAGCCATGGCAAGAACGAGAGTGCCTGTACTGGGCCCTCTAACCAGATGAACTGGAACTAGGACCCTCCCTGAGGGAGAGGGAAGGGGGTAGTGAAGTGGAAGTGGCTCCCTGACTCTCAGAAGAGCAGAGATGGCAAGCAAGAGAACTAGTGAGGGAATGTGGAGATGTGTTCCAAGAGGTCCCCAGGGAGCCTCAGAGTGTGATGCATTGAATAAGGACCCCTCCAGGCCAGGTGATCCACGAGAACTGGAGGCGAATCCCACAACAACTCCAAGGCCCGATAAAAGAGGAACTTGGGATGATGTTAGCGAAAGGCACAATACAAGAGTCCCGAAGCGAGTGGCGCAGTCCCATTGTAGCTGTGCCGAAACCAGATGGAAAAATCAGGCTCTGTATTGGCTTCTGAAAGGTAAACACGGTGGCCAAGTTCGATGCTTATCCAATGCCAAGGGTGGACAAAACGGTGGAGAATATAGGGCAAGCTAGCTATATCTCCACGTTGGATCTAACGAAAGGCTATTGGCAGGTCCCCTTAGCACCCGAGGACCAAGAAAATACAGACTTTGCCACACCATGGGGCCTAGTCCATTTCCAACGCATGCCATTTGGATTGCACAGGGCGGCTGTGACATTTCAGGACAGAGTCCTGGCTCCACATGAGGGTTACACTGCTGCGTATATAGATGATATTATTGTGTATACCGCAGATTGGCCAGGGCATTTAACAGCACTGCAGGAAGTATTGCAGGACTTAAGGAAGGCAGGATTAACTGCTAACCCAAAGAAGTGTACGATTGGAAAGGAAGAAACACGGTACCTTGGGTTCCAGGTAGGAAGTGGGAAGGTACGACCATTGTTGGACAAGGTAGAGGTAATAAAGAAATATCAAACTCCATGAACAAAGAGACAAGTGAGGGCCTTTTTGGGAATGGCAAATTATTACAGGAAATTCATCCCTCATTTTGCAGACTTAGTGGTGCCTTTAACCAAAACGGTAAAGGCAGCAGCTCCAACCAAAGTGAGATGGACACCATAAGCAGAAGCAGCATTTCAAAAGGTGAGGGAGGCACTGTGTACACAGCCACTACTATATACGCCAGACTTCAACAAACCGTTTATGGTATTGACAGATGCATCCAACTGGGCTATTGGGGCAGTGTTGGTCCAAATGGAGGAAGGAGAGGAATATCCAATAGCATACATTAGTAGAAAGTTACGCTTCCCGGAAAGGAATTATGCGACAATAGAAAAAGAATGTTTGGTGATCAGATGGGCCATAGAAACACTTCAATATTATCTGTTAGGTTGGAAATGTACATTAATTACAGACCATGCCCCGCTACGATGGCTTTAGAGCATGAAGACCGATAACTCTAGGCTGATGAGATGGGCCCTCAGACTCCAACCATACTGTTTTGAGGTGGAGCATCAGCCAGGGACTAAGAGTGTAGGTGCCGATTTTTTTATCTAGACAGTATGAAGAGGGAAAGGGTTCAGAGGGGAAGGGAAGAACCCAGACAAAAGAGAAGGGGGCGGGTGTAACAGGGAACCCTAGCCCTGTCATCAGAAAGCAGGTCTGCCCCTTTAAGGCCAGAACTTTCTGGGCATGGAGTGCTGGTGAGGAAGTGGTTAAATGCTGAGCCTGTCCAGCTAGTCAGCTGACCGGAAGGGGCAGGACTATAAAAACCCTGGGCAGGAAGGGGAACAGCAGCCGAAGGGGAAGGAGTGCCTTTGAGAGCTCCACAGAGAAGATGGGTGAGCAGTCCAAAGGTGGGAACTATGGAAGCTGTGGGGAGACGGCAGTCACACCACAGCAAGGACTGTAGCTGACAGAAGGGAGCTGAGGCACGAACCCTGTGAATGTAAGCTGACCTGCTGCTTTGCTTAATCATATTGATTGGTGACAGTTATTTTTTTTTCCTTTTTTTTTGGTTATTGAATAAGACCAGCAGTTTGGGTGAGGAGGCCTCATTGTGGGGGACCCACTATGGAGTGGGGACCCTGGCGCAGCTTTTGGGGGCACAGACCCTGGTGCCAGTGAGGATGTGGTTTTTTGGTGGGGCACAGACCCCAGCGCCTGAAGGTGCGATCTTAAAAAGGCCAGGGAGGTCTGGTGCACCTGGGGTGCAATTTTGTTTTGTTTTTTTGGACTGGGGAGGTGCAAGTTTGGGGTGATCCCCTGGTTTTGAACTTGCAACCCCCTGGCTGTGGGGTCAGCGCCCAGGCCTCTGAGCTGGGGAGGGCTGGGCTCCAGATTGGAGCAGGAAAGGGGGCCATGAGCCTAAAGACACCGGAAAGGCTAGAGCTCTGGAGTCAGACCCTGTTTAGTGGGTTTAGACGGGGAGGCCTAGCTAGAGGAAAACAGGGGTCAGGCCCACATAGGTGAAAGGCCCCAACATACACAATACAATAGGCAGTCTCCCGCTTGCAAGAACATCATCATCATAATTTCCATCAAGACGTGGCAGGCAAGTATAGGGCTGAACATAAGAACCCCAAAGAATGCTCCAAGGGCACCCCACATAAGGTGCAGATTACCAGGAAGATGGTGCTAGGGAGGGCGACCTGTTACAGTCCCCTACCCCCTGCAGGGTGGAGCGCCCTGCACAGCTCATGGACTGCTTCCCTACAGGGCTACAGACCTCCACAGGTACTACAGCCCTCCCCAACAGGAGCCACATGACCCCTGCAGGAGCTATGCTCCCTGCAGTGCCCACGTACCCCACCCCTGCTAGCTCCCCCAGCCCCCCAGATTGCTGCCCCACGTGGCCCCATCCCCTGACAGGTCCTACAGCCCCCCTGATGGGTGCTCTGCCCTGCCCTGCCCAGCCCAACCCTCACTTGCTGCCCTAGACTGCACCCCCCCC
>NW_017728965.1:1693151-1693463 GCF_001723915.1 Gavialis gangeticus
CTGCTGTCAGGGTCACAGGGGCCTTGTGGCAGAGCCCCCCACACAGCATGGGGCTGTGGGCACCGGCCCCACCCACCCAGCACCCGCACTGCCACTGCCCCATTGCACGGGTTCGGTCCAGGTTGGCAGGGCACCATCAGGCAGCTGGGGCTGCTCAGGCTATCACCCGGGCCTGGTATCACTCAGCCTAAGCAGACCGAGCTGCCCAACAGTGCATGGAGCCATGCAGGGCCCTGACAACCCGGGCCATACCTCTGCAATGGGGCAGGAGCAATGCAGGTGCCAGGTGGCTGGGGCTGGTCCCCGCTGCCC
>NW_017728965.1:1698463-1699220 GCF_001723915.1 Gavialis gangeticus
GGGCTGGGCTCCAGATTGGAGCAGGAAAGGGGGCCATGAGCCTAAAGACACCGGAAAGGCTAGAGCTCTGGAGTCAGACCCTGTTTAGTGGGTTTAGACGGGGAGGCCTAGCTAGAGGAAAACAGGGGTCAGGCCCACATAGGTGAAAGGCCCCAACATACACAATACAATAGGCAGTCTCCCGCTTGCAAGAACATCATCATCATAATTTCCATCAAGACGTGGCAGGCAAGTATAGGGCTGAACATAAGAACCCCAAAGAATGCTCCAAGGGCACCCCACATAAGGTGCAGATTACCAGGAAGATGGTGCTAGGGAGGGCGACCTGTTACAGTCCCCTACCCCCTGCAGGGTGGAGCGCCCTGCACAGCTCATGGACTGCTTCCCTACAGGGCTACAGACCTCCACAGGTACTACAGCCCTCCCCAACAGGAGCCACATGACCCCTGCAGGAGCTATGCTCCCTGCAGTGCCCACGTACCCCACCCCTGCTAGCTCCCCCAGCCCCCCAGATTGCTGCCCCACGTGGCCCCATCCCCTGACAGGTCCTACAGCCCCCCTGATGGGTGCTCTGCCCTGCCCTGCCCAGCCCAACCCTCACTTGCTGCCCTAGACTGCACCCCCCCCCGATTGCTGCCCTGCCAGACAATAAAAAAATCCTGGCAATAAAAAAATTAAAAAAAAAATCCCTGCACTCACCAGAAGAAGCACCTCCTGCCAGGGCCACGGGGGCCTTGGGCAAGAGCCCCCCACACAC
>NW_017728965.1:1699430-1716011 GCF_001723915.1 Gavialis gangeticus
TCCAGGTTGGCAGGGCACCATCAGGCAGCTGGGGCTGCTCAGGCTATCACCCGGGCCTGGTATCACTCAGCCTAAGCAGACCGAGCTGCCCAACAGTGCATGGAGCCATGCAGGGCCCTGACAACCCGGGCCATACCTCTGCAATGGGGCAGGAGCAATGCAGGTGCCAGGTGGCTGGGGCTGGTCCCCGCTGCCCCCCCACTGCCCCGTGCTGTGTTGAGGGGAGCTCTGCCACAGGTCCCAGTGACCCTGATGGCAGCTACTGCTGCTGGTGAGTGCGGGGATTTTTTTTTCTTTTTTCTTTTTATTGCCAGGATGCTGGGCCAGGCAGGGCAATCATCAGGAGGCTCAGGGGCCAGACAGGGGATGGGGCCAGGCAGGGCAGCAGCTGGGGGGGGCTGGGGGAACAGGCAGAGGATGGGGCTGGGCAGGGGTCCCCCCATGGTCCCCTCCCCTCCTCCTCCATCCCCCCATCCTCTACTTACTGGCACTGAGCCTGGGTCCAGCTCTCTGCGGCTGGCATGCCCTGCAGGGGCAGGCAGTGTGCTTCAGCACCAGGGCAAGGGGCAACCATAGAGATGGCACAGAGGGCTGGCTGTCAGAGCATCTCTGTGGAGGACCCAAGCCTCCAGTTGCCTCGGTCTTGGACCATGCTCTGCCCTGCTTTTTTCTCCCTGGGTATTTTTTGACCCCTGGATATCCAGGGGTCTTAATTTTGCCCCTGCACTGCAAATCTGCAGTGCAGAGAACATTTTTTTTGTTTTTGCACCTGCCTCTTGCAGCTTCTGAAAGGGCTTTGAGACGCTGCAAGAGGCACGTGTGCGCTTGTCTGGACGCGTCCTACCTGTCTGTGAGATAATCTGCTTGATAAATATTTCCCATCCTGCACTCCAACCTCTGAAGCATTATCTTCCTGCATTCTACATATTCACTTAGACCTGTGTTATGATACTAGGTGCTCAGGCTAGACAGAATTCTAATCCATATGCATTGTTGAATACATAGGCAGACAAGGTTCATTGGGTGAATCTGATATCTTTTATTAAACCAACTTAAATAGTTGGAAAAAAAATTTTTAGCAAGCTTTCGGGTTTAAAAACCCTTTGTCAGGCTCTGCAGTTGGTGTGTGCTCTTCCTGGACAGAAATATTGTGTTGACTGCACATCATGTTTTACTTTTAATTTAGTTGGCTCATAAAGTTTAAAAAAAATTATTATTATTTTTTTTTTTGCTAACCAGTGCATTAGGAAGTAAATCTTCAGAATGATTAACATATAGCTCAAGAAATGATCACTACAGGGCTAATACAGTTCCATTTAATATTTGAAGATTTTTATTCCCAAGAATCTCCACCTTTTATGTCACTGGACTAACTGTTGAGATACCTGAATGATCAAGGACTTGTTACTGTGAGATTTGTTAACCAAATGTCAGCTATAAATAGAGTTAATCCTTGACAGATCAAACGTAGCATGTTCTATTGTAGCAATCTCATGTAAACTTTGTTTTCATCTGATAGCAGTTTGGGATTAGATTGTTTGGATAAGAATGATGACTTTTCTACTCGAGTATGGGTTGTAATATCATATAGCGCTTTATTTCTTGTGTATTAAATAAAGGATTATACTGCAGTTTTGGCTTTGGTTTAAGACTCAGGACACCTGAGTTCAATTCTGTCACTGGCCTCAAGTGACCTTAAGTAGGTCACTTAAACACTCTTGCTTCAGGCCTCCATCCGTAAAGTAGGAATACTAATCCTTTCTGAGCTGGAGGTTGTGCTGTGAGGATACATCTACTAACATTTCTAAGGTGCTCAGATACTATAGTGATAGGGGCCATAAAGGAACATTGACAAGGATAAATTTGCTATAGCT
The DNA here is from genome assembly GCF_001723915.1 of Gavialis gangeticus. Classification (NCBI taxonomy): domain Eukaryota; kingdom Metazoa; phylum Chordata; order Crocodylia; family Gavialidae; genus Gavialis; species Gavialis gangeticus. The sequence continues at coordinate 1,701,305 of NW_017728965.1, forward strand.
GCTGTGGTTAACTTGGTTTAAGTTCACCTAGCTCCACTCTACTTAACAACATTTACAGTGGTGAAACTAAGACTAGAATCTTCTTGGGTAAAATGGATATAGTCGTACGCTTGACTTGAAAATACTCTCCAGGTGTTGAGGCGTCAAAAACAGCTGAAGGTGGGCAACAGTTAATACAGTTGCATAAACAATAATGTGGCAGAATTTCTCTATAGATTTGCTATAATCTAGGACCCGTTTCTAGGAATCGTACTCGGAGAGCTCTGGCACGTCACCAAAGCTCTCTACAAACAATGCGGCCTAACAAGGGTCTGGGTTTTGGGTTCGGTTCCTCTCCTCTTTCGTTGACTCGTTGTCTGAATCTGGGCAAGTCACTTCCTCTTTCTCCATTTCATTATTATTTTTACTTGATCAGAGCATCATGCAGGTTAATTACATTTAATTAAATTCTGGGCACGTCACCTACTCTTTCTCCATTTCAGTTTCACCAGGTGTAAAGTAAATGTAGCAGTCTCTCTCCAGCAAGGCTGAAAGCACCAATATTGAAAAATGCCATGAGACTGCCACATTGAAGGCCCTGCAAAAATGCAAGGGCTCTCATTTTCCAGGCCATCCAAGCTGCAGGAAGCAAGTAGCTAGGATATGCCTGCTGTGACTGCCTGATTTTGAACTAACTGGGTCTGGCACAAACTAGGATAACAGAAGAACACCCCTATTTGACAGTAATGGAGGGGAGCAATGACTAGCCTACCAATGGAATGCTATTCTCTTCTCCCCAGGGTAGGAAGGGCAGCCCTAATAGATTATGCAAAAGCAGGGTACACTGCACAGGAAGAATTCCTCAGTGGCTTCCTATTAGGGCACTTTTAGCCACTCACATGCTGTGTAGCAGACCAAAAAATCTGACCCCAGAACATTATTATTTTTACTTGATCAGAGCATCATGCAGGATAATTAAATTTAATTAAATTCCCCTGCATTCTTCTTAGATTTGCAGCCCATTTTAGCTCATGTAACAAAAGGTCCAGAAATGTCACAGTTGTTAAGATCGATCCTGTACAGAAGACTCCCAGATGCCTGATATGGTTCTGGTCAGAAACACAGTTTATCTTTCTTTCTTAAGCATGACGAGGTTATGGCAAAATTTTCCTACCTGCCAGTCACATCTCATACTTCCCTAAAGACACATCTGATCTGGAGAATTTGGTTTTGTTGTTACTACTACCTTTCTGTAGTGTACAAAATCATTTTGTACACAGAGATAAAAAAATGCCTTTCCATTCCAACCCAACAGGAGGTGTTTCTTGTATCTGTCCCATTGATGCCCACCATTAGTCTCATCCAGAGTCAAGCATGCAACTACAGTACCAGCCCAAATCCAGGAAGAGATGGACCTTATGATTTGTGAGGACAGGAACGTATCTCTGAGAATCAATACACAGAAATCAGACAGAAGGTGATCTGGTCTTGAATACACAGAGACAGTCACCTTCCTGGAACGCATCACAAGGTAACACACACCAACGTGAATTAAAGCTGGGGCTTGTTTCAGACTTGTATTTAGAAGCTACCACCTCTTCCCCTTCCCACTGTTCCAGCCCCCTTCCAAAAAGCAAGAAAACTTCAGGCTTAGGGACAATATCTAGCCCTGGATCTCAGGCTCTGGATCTCCCCTTATGGTTTAGTTCTGATTCAGAGCCAAAAAAAACAAAAGCAAGGGTCCCCCCTTCTTCCCCACCCCCAGCGCATTTTCTGGTATAGGTTGCATCTCAAACAAAGGGCTCAAGCGACCCAGTCATGGCACCAGCATCCCTGTAATGTAGTGGAGCCCTGTATTTCTTAAGTGCTGTCTAATGATTCATACCCGTTTACTAACTCTTCTCCAGGAAAAAAAACTGCACAAATCTTTATTCACTTTTGAAGGTCCAAATCCAGGTTCTCTGTTTTTCTATTTTATTTTGGGCTCTATAAAACTGTTCTAAGACTCTGGAGACCTCTGAGCCTGTGTTAGGGATAGGAGCACTTCCACAACTGTATCATTTATGGACTCCGTGTTTTGTTAGTATGAGCTCTACAAATAATACAAAGCGCTACAAATAAAGATACCTCTTCAAGCAAGGAAGCTTTGTCACCAAACCTGCTCTGTACCTGGAAATAAAGTCCCTTACTATAGCTGCCTCCTCTCGGCAATTTGGCTAAAAATACAAACAACCCCACTTGAAAAATTCATGCCTGAACTTTTTGATCTTTATTTCCCACACTGTTGCTCATTTCACAGCCATAATGGGCATCCACCACCAGAGCAATGAAATGGAATAGCAGATAGGACAGATGCACCCCGCCTTGAGACATAATGTATATTTAGACTGTACACTTACTTTCCTACAATTGCTCATTTAAACTGTTCTGCACACCTTTGCCATTTATTTGCTTTGTGAGAAGAAGGCTGATGGCTTCCTGTTAGGAGCAATTTTAGTGTATCTCAGTGCTTTAGGCAGGCAAGTTTCTTTGAGTAGATGTGATCTCTTTTATTAGACCAACTGAGTAGTTGGAAAAAAGTTCTTAGCAGGCTTTCGGGTGCAGTCACCCTTCATTAGGTATAGTCTCTGCTGGTTTGAGACTCCCAGGAATGAGTGAAGCTAAAAGTGTGGTAGGATTTCAGTGAAAATGTAAATAGAAATAAGCAAGCCAAAAGGTAAGGCAGGAGAGGGGAGGGGGAAGACAGCAGGTGGAAAGAGGGGGGAAAAAGGGTCAGAGAGAAACAACAGTGACAAAATACAAGGTGGAAAAGAGGCTGTCTGTGAAAAAAGTAATAGTTGGAGATCAGGAAAGCAGGAATGAGAGAAGCTAAAAATGTACAGGATGTCAGTGAAAATATAAAAGGGTACAAATTAGAAAAAAGGTAAAGCAGGGAAGGGAGGGCAAAGAAAAACGGGACAAAAAAGGCCAAAGGGAAAACACTACAATGGTAATAATAAGGATAAAAAAGAGGCCATAAATAAAAAGGAAATGGTAGGGAATCAGGAAGAAAAAGGACAGAGAAGAGGGGAAGGGGAGAAAAGGTGGGGGGAAAAAGAGAGATGTGAGAGGTCAGGTTAGGCAGGTACCAGGTGAATAAGATGTTAGGCAGGTTGTCATGTGTCATAAATCCAATGTCTATATTCAGTCCATGATTTTTTGTATCCAGTAGATTTACGAAGTGAAGCTCATAGGCTTGTCTACGAAAGGTGTTTTGTAAGTTCCCTTTGAGGATTAGAACTGAGAGATCAGCAAGGGAGTGGCTGTCCTGTGAGAAGTGTGCACCCACAGGTAGTTGGGTATTCTTGTCTTTGATAGATTTTCAGTGTGTGTTCATTCTGGCGTGCAGTTGTTATTTGGTTTCTCCTACGTATTTTCCATCAGGGCATGAAGTGCACTGGATGAGATGTATTACATTTCTGGAGGTGCAGGTGTAGGATCCGGGAATGGTGATGGTTCCATTGTGGTGTACAGCTATTGTGGGGGTGGTGGAGAGCTGTTAGCAGATTTTGCATTTCTTGTCCTGGCATGGTCTGGATCCATTGGAAGTGGATCCTATATATACACACACATACTTTAAGCAAACTGCTACCATTGGATAGAAGTGAACAGATGATACCCAAGAGTTGTAACTTGAACAGGTGAAATCTTAACTCCTGGGTTTTTTTCATGGTTGATTCTGCACTGGGGATGGCAAAAAGTTACCCTAGGTTAGGGGTCTGTCTCCTGTTTTTTGTTCCAGGGTGCTAGTTACACTAGTGTAAATGTGTCATCTGTCCAGGTTCTCAGTTTTCTTTTCTTGTTTTCTTTTTTTTCTTTTTAAGCAAGTTTCTAGCTTACATGTGTATGGAGAAATGCTGGAAAACATGAAACCCAACAGTCCAAAACAAAGGAAGCAAATAAAAAGAACTCTAAATTTATTATTTCTTTTAAATCTCATGACTTTTTAAAGTATTATTATTTTTGAGACTTGGCTCTCAAGACTTGTGTGCTTGGGCTTGGCAAGACTGCACATATTAAGAGAGCGTTCCTATTCCAAAGAGCTTGTAATTTATAAATAGACAAAAAGTGGGAGGAAGGAAATAATTTTACCCCCATTTTACAAGGAGGAAGTTTCATAGAGTTTAAGTCTTGAACCCAAGGCCATGCCAGAAGTCTGTTGGTTGCACCAGAAACTTAACTCCTCTGAGTCTCAAACAGTCCTTCTGTACTCTATATGTGAGTGGCAGCATTATAAATCTGATAAGAGCCAAAGTCAGTGAATATATTTATGTATTTTGCTGGTATATAATGAAGGGAACTAATCGAGGCTATGCAGTTAATGAGGTCAGAACTTCAGCATAGTTTTGTCAATGCCAATAGAGCTATACAGATTTACGCATTCTGATTTTCACCAGTCCAGGATCTAGCCCACAACTGAGTGCAGTAGGACCCTGACTCTTGTGCCCTGTCATCCTTTAGGGAGTTCTCACGGTATTTGCATCATCAAGTCTGCAACTCTGGGGGACTTTTAAAAGGCGAACGATAGGAGAGCTCAGGAGAGTTGTTTAAATGTTTGTCACAACATTTGTCGGCCATCTGACAATCCTGCTACCACAGTGCAGAATGACTTTAGGACAAATGAAACAAGAAGCTGAAGTCACAGTATATGAGACAGACAAATAAATGTGCTTACTACACATCACCATGCCACAGAAGAGACAGCTGGTTCACAGAAGCCATTGTCCCAATCTGTCCAGTTCCACTGTGCAAACGTTAGCTAACCTAAAATCTTGCAGACTTGCATTAATTTTTCTTCTAAAAATGGATCATGGCCAACTTTTAATTTGTGTCATCCAGGCAGAATGTACTTACCACCTTCCTGATTTCTGTGTGACTGTTGGACTCTGTGTATTTTAACTGGAAGCAAAGCAAAGGCTGCTTTAAAGTTACAGTTGTATGGGAGCAGTTTTCAACTATCCTGTTTAAAGAGTACATTTGCTGTGTGCCAATCCAAACGTACACAGGCACCTTAAAGAGAACAACATCCTTGAAATGATTACCTGTGAAAGGTACAATTCTGTTATATATATCAAGTCAAATCAACTTCTGAGCACGCCCAGTGGTGAAATTCAATGGAAATGTAGTCTGTTTCATTCAACATTATAGATTTGTTAACTGAATTATGCTTTTGGGGCGCTAAACCACATTTTCCTACAGTTGAGGGTTTTTTTTTTAATTTTCATGAAACTATGAAAACTTTAAAAAAAACAAACAAACAGGTTTAGGTAAGGGAATTAATAAGATTCAGAAGCAAATGCACATACCAGATGAGCATGGATCATCTTCACTATATGGAACATTTGGACGTGTGATAGTCTTCATAACCAAGTCAGTGCTGACCAACAGTATCCAGACTGGGGTTCGGGCAGTATGACAATTTCCCAGTCTGGAACTGTTAATAAATGTTGATCCTTCAAGCAGCCAATCTTTGCAGAATTTTTCTTTTGAGGATCTTAGCACAGTACAAGTAACAGTGAAGGCTTCTGATAATTTAGTGTAAGGCAAACGTGGCGTAGAATTGATAGGACTTCCTAAATGTTGTGGTCACTTGCCAAATTAAGGAAACCTAGTACTGGCCCAATGTACTGGTTGCACCCAAATAAGGCAGTTGCTCTAAATTTGAACTAGTGTAAAGGTAACCATCACCCAGCACTTTACCTACAACCTGTGATTATACGGGTTTCTAGCGTACTGCTAACATCTGCAGAGGGACTGCAAGTGCTATGCTGAGAGCAACGAGGTTATGATTCTGGCTGAGTCACTGTGCACCAGGGCAGTACAGAGAAATAATAATAGGGCAAGAACAGCATTTGTATGAAGCCAAACACATGGTCAGGAAACAAATAATGACCATAACTTCACCCTAGTGTCCTTATGTGTGAAGTTAATAGGCCTTTCGCCTGTGTTAAGGCTGCAGATATGTTCTTTTGAGACTCCTTCCTCACGTCATTAGTTTTCTGCGGTCTATGCTTAGGACAACACAAACCCAGCCTGGCTCTTTTTCGTGAAGGGTATGGACGTACAAGCAATTTCCTGAGGGCTGATAGGAGACAGGGATTTACAATGCATCCCCTGCTCCGCAGTAACTGTGATGTGTATGCTTTTACCCTGTGGTAAGTGAAAACTCAGCTGTAGTAGTCTCAGGCTCAGTGAAAGAGAGGTAATCTACTGTATATTAGTATCCTTCTCTTATGGGATACAAGCAAGCAAATGGCCAGTTACCACTGAGAAGCTGACACTGTAAATCTCTACCTTTTTTCATTCCTCACAAATGTACTTATATGTCCTTACCTTTAGCATTAGCAAAATTATTCTGCTCATTTGACGAGTGATCTGCAAGTATATTAGTCCAATAGATACCGACTCTTCACATCATGCCACTGCTGTATGTTTCCCAGTTCATCAGCTGAGAATCACAATTCAGTCATCCATGCTTTTATTTGAGGATATGAGTAACTTGTGACTCGAGCTCAGGGCTAGTTTTTCCAAGCGTTCAGTAACTGAGGCCACAATATCCAACCGCTCAGCTCTTATTCAAGTTCTCAGATTTGCTAGAGTTCTCAGCACCCAGCAGCTCCCTTCTGATGCACAGGACAGAGGGTTCAAAAGTTTAGCACCCTACTTGCTGAGCACTCTGCATATTTCCTTTGGTGCCTAAACGCAAGCTGCGATTTTCTAAAATTTTGAGCAATTGAACATATGACCCTCTCTCATTTCAGTCTCGACTATTCCATTATTATGGTTCTAGAATTGTATTCGCATGCATCAGGAAGAGAAAGAAACAAAAAGAGAGAGATTATGAGTCTGTAAAGAAACTTAGCCATTTCATTGCTGCTTTTTTGCCTCTGACAAACTCTGTAGTGGTTTTAGTTAAACACTTTAAAACTTAGAATTTTTTCTAAGTTTGAGGTGGATATTTTTGAGCCCTGACCTGATGCCTAGGAAAACTAACATAAAATATATGTGGGGTTTTTTTAATCATGAAAACTTGGGAAGGGCATACTAGTCCTGGAACCTTTGCTGAGATCTCAATGCAAAGATAACTTCTTGTATTTTGAGTTTTATGAAACCTTGAGGAAACAAACATTGTTTTAAACTTTGCGTGCTCTTCTGAACATCCCGGTTTTAGCCAGTTCTAACCATCAGAGTGCCAGAGCACTGCACGATATGCTGATTTTGCAGCATTTCCAAACTAATCAATGTCCTGAAGTAGTAAAAAAATTCCCAAGAAAGAAATCTTACAAGAGCTCTGGACTAAAAAGTTTCAGATATGATTAGGTAAGTATTACACAGAACTGAAACCCTTTTCTTCTGAGGGACTTTGGGGTTTTTGTTGTTCTCCCGCCCTGGCGGGGGGTCGGGCTAGAAGATCTACTAGGTCCCTTCCGACCCTTAATCTATGAATCTATGAATCTATGACTTCTGTCACCAAGAAGAGAACAAAACGTAACAAAAAATATCTGATTTCAAGCAAATATGACATGCAAGGCAAAGAGACCCTATTTTGTAAGCATTTTTAGGGGAAGTCCAGTGGGATTTCTGTTTAACTGTTAGCTCAGAAATAGATTTTGTATCAATGTAGTGCAATGGGTGCCGAAGTACACTCCGTTAAACAAAGAACCTTTATGACTTTGTTTAATCAGTCTAAACTTTCCTTTACTCATTGCTTAATGCAGGAAATGCACTAGTTGTGTCTTCTCACGTGTCTTTTATGCCCTGTGGTATATGATAAGGCAAGAGAAACAAAAGATATTTCACTTTGTTTTTCCTGTTTAAACCCCCTACCTACTCATGAATGTTTTTGGTAAAGAGTGTGACACTAACTGATCTAACACCAGAGAAGATGAGTACCCACAATTAGTATTTTCTGTTCTACCCAGGTCCTTATATTATCCTCATCATCACAGTGTTTTAATGCATTGTATTAACTCACAACAATCATGATTCAGCAATGGCGTGTGGTTGCGGGTGTATTGATCAAACATACTGAAGAAACAGGTCTTTTCACCTAGGGGTTTTTTAATCCTCTAATGGCTTATATCCATGCCGTGTCCTATATACAGTGCAGTTTGCATTGCTGCCTAAGAGATAGAGATGTCCAGCACCTATTAATTTAAATGAGGATGATGATTCAAATTCCTCAGGAGGTTAAGATCTCAATCTAAGTCCACAAATGATTTGCATCCAACAAATGTTAAAATTTAACAGAGACTCCTCAATGTTATGCCTAGTGTGGACTGAATGTTCTTTCTGGCTGTTGCTTTTATTCTTGAGTAATGAAATGTGTGGGACATTTGGGGACTGTCTGGAAGGAGCCCTTGGTCACTGCCTGTTCTGTCCACTGGCCCCAGAAGTGGCAGTAGGCAGAGATCCCGTCCAACAAGACCTAGGCAGAGAATCCCATAGGTGTTTCCTATGCGAGCTACAGAACTAGCTCAGAATATTCCCAGGTGGAAGTGAATGATTTAACACCTGGATCTAATTTGACTCGACACTGTAAAAGAGGAGGAGTCCTTCTTCAAGAGTCAAGGAGGGAACTTCTGACCAGGTGAGGGGCCTTCATGCAAGTACAGGACCTACATTGTATAACTTACAGCTGATCAGAAGGAATTTAGGCACCAAACTTCTGGTTACTTTTTATGGGAGTCATATAGCCAAAATCCTTAGGCCCCCCGTGAAAATCCTAGCCTGTGCATTTTAAATGTTTCTGAATTACCGTCTGTAGAACTTCATGGGAGGAACATGCATCAGGAGCCTCTTACCACGCGAGTTTCTTTGTGGCTTGAACTGGAGCTCAGCAGTAAGTGTTTGTCTTGGCAGGCCAATTTCAAATTTGAGTCTACTGTAAACTGTCCCTCCTTTGTGTTTCATCCATGGCCATGTGGTATTGTATTTTATAGTCTTTTCACAGGGACTTGCCCAGCTCCATTCTACACTGTAGTCTTACATAATGTCATCTTTGCCTTGTCATTGGCTGGTTTGGCGTAAATCCCTGTTTTGGCAAAGTTGAGTGGGCTGCTAAAGGGAAAGCACTAATCCCAAAAGAATGGGCACTGTAATCTGCCATGTAAAAATCCTTTCTTTGTTAAGTATTTCTAATTAATAACCATTCAATATGCTATTTGAACAAAGGCTTTCCCATAGAAATAATCTGTGTCCTGTGGTTACATTTGGACAAACACTGCATTGTAGCTTGTACCAAAGAGAAGTGATATTCAGTTTATCTGTGGAGGTAGATCCTCAATTGCTGGTCCTTGTTATTCTGGCATAGAATGGAAAAAAAAAAATATCACCTGAAGATGTTAAATCCCATAGACGAACACCCCTGGACCAGCAAATAGCTTTTGATGGGAAGTCGTCCACAGTCAGCTCAGTAAAAAAAAAGTCTGACAAACTCATTCAAAGAAGTCTACTTATCCTGTAGTTTCTTCAGCTAATTGCTCTAAATGAAACAAGATGGAAAACTATTCTTGACATGGAACATACCTTATGATACCAGTGCCTACAGATGCAGCATATATCCCACTATTAAAATAAAAGCAAAGTCAGCTTCTAAAAGAAATAGTCCCAAAAATTAAGAACTGCATTGTACATTTCAGAAAATTCTTCCTCCTGATGAACAGCCAGAGAATTGATTCCCACAATAGCAGCAGCTGATATGCAGTCAATAAAACTGAATAGTGAGATCTTTTCCTATAGTTTTTCTTCCACCCTCCTTTTGATTTTAGCAAGGAATTGTGTTCCTGTAATATCTGCCTTTGACCATCTCTGTGAAAGTTTCTGTAGGAGCCTATTATGACCATTAGCCAACCAACAATTAAGTACCCTGGTAAGCACATTGACTAGTTTCAGGTATCCGGGTTGTAGCCATATTGGTCTAGAGCAGCGGTTCTCAAACTTTTTTCCGCAGACCACTTGAAAATTGCTGAGGGTCTCAGCAGACCACTTAATAAACTTTTTTTGTTTTACAAATCAAAGCACACAACTCATATTTTAATATCATTAGTCTTACCTTTCTAATGTGATGGATGTGCCTGTTGTTTTTCAGCAAAGTTCTGGGAAGTTGGCTGTAATGTTTGTCAGCTTTAGCCTTAGGTCACCTTTCTGCGGACCACCTGAATGGAGCTCCTGGACCAGTGGTGGTCCATGGACCACTGTTTGAGAACTTCTGGTCTAGAGGAAAAAGCAATCAGGACTCATGGTAGAGGTGATATCTTTTATTAGACCAACTAGATTTTTCCAAAAAATAATTTAATTGCAAGCTTTTGGGCATGAACACCCCTCATCAGGCATCAGAGAAAAGATTGTAAAAGTTCTCCTGGGTAGAAATGAAAGTTCAGGTTTCATAGGAGTGATGAAGGTAAGGTAGATTCTCCTGTTTGGAAAAGTTCATTTTATATACAGATTGGGCTCAGAGAAAAGTTGGAATAGTCTGTTTACCTTGACGTTGTTTGGTGATGAGCAGAAGGTATTCATATGTCCTTCTGGTTATGGTGTGTCATATTTCACAGAGGAGTAAATAGATGGAATACTCTTCTGGGTAGGCATTTCTTATCTGGTGAGGTGTCTCTGAGCTCTGCGATGATGCAAGTTACCTCTAACAAAGGCAGAAGCAGTCTCTCAGGTTTCAGGCCGTCAAAGTTGCTTCCTCCTTGTAAAATTATGAAGATTTCATTTTTAAAAAATTGGCTAAAAGGAGATTCTACCACACCTTCAGCTGTCCTATGAAACATGAACTTTCATTTCTACCCAGGAGAACTTTTACAATCTTTTCTCCAATGCCTCGTGAAGGGGGTTTGTGTCTGAAAGCTTGCAATTTAAATTTTTTTTTTTTTTGCAAAAATCTAGTTGGTCTAATAAAAGGTATCACCGCTACCACGAGTCCTGATTGCTTGACTAGTTTCAGTAATTCCAATGGGTTTGTGCGCATGACTGAATTTAAATAGATCAGTAGGTGTCTTGCCTGTATAGCTTGCATATGAATGTGGCTTGAGTGAGTGGCCATGCTTAAAGAACTTGAGAAAACTGCACTGAAGACAGAGCCCATTAGTCCAGAAACATCTTGGTTTCATCCCTAATAAGGATATATAAAGGTTTTCAATAAATTGGCAAAATGAGGCCTGAAGACATTTAGTGACTCAATATCAATCATATCCTTAGTCAGTGACAAAGCCAGGAAAAGAACCCAGGAGACCACATAGCTCTTCTCTGCATTAAAGATGTTACATTGTGCTGTACTTTACCTCTTTCAACAAAGTGTACTTTGCTATACATGCAAGCAGAGACAATTCCCCCCACCCAGCTTTAAGATTGTGTGAATTCCTTTTGGGGGGTGGGGCAGGGGGGAGGGAGGGGAGCAGAACAATTCCTCTCAAACTTTCCCATAGCAGCCCCATTTGTAAAAGTAATCAGCTGAAGACCTAACTCAGTAGTTAATGTGCGAGAAAGTTGCTAGGTGGTTGTTCTTCATCTTTGTTACCACTTTCTACACTGCACTTCAGAAATGCTCTTTCCTTTACTTGGTTTCTTTTACTGTAATGCAGAAATGGTCATGTTGACCTCCTTGAAGCAATGGCACCATAAATAGACATCTGTGACTAGTCATCTGAGGCTGTGAAAGACTTTGAAAGTTGGGTAAATATCCAACTTAGTCCACATTTCACAAGATTGAGAACTAGGGCTAAAAAGACATGAAGTGACTTGGTTAAGTTATTGTTAGGTGTAACAGGTGGGGCCTTCTTGGGACCGATCTACCAATGCCCCACCCACCTGTTCTGGGCCAACTCTCCGCCTTCTCTCCTGCCATGCCTTGATAGTATCTAATTAAGTTATTAAGCGTGAGACTGCCAGCGGGCACTATCTGCAGCTCTGTTCCTCCCCTACAGTACAGCCCAAGCCTCGCAGATGGCATCCATAAATGTTAATCTCACCGGCCCCACACTGGGCCTTAGAATCCTCCCATCAGGGCCCCTGGCTCCTGACCCTGGCCCCAGCACTGCCCAGTCAAGGGTACTTTAAGTCAGGCCTCTGACCCTCTAGCCCCACTCTCTCCTGGATCCACCTTCTGGCCCCTACTAGGGAGTAACCCACCCAGTTGTGGGAGCTGGGGTTATTAAGGCACCCCAACCCACCTTTCACCAGGGTGGTAACTGGCCTGGCATTTCCTAGGGGCTCCCACACTACTGAGAGCCCCACCAGGCCACCCATTCCCAGCAGAGTACAGTTTTAGGTCATGCCCAGGACTAGGAACCATCCAGCCATCCCCTACAGCTTCTGCCCTTACCTTCAGGGAAGTTGCATGCAGCCAGACAATGTTACTACCTGCCCTGCCAGCAGGGAACTGCTCTGTTTATATAGGCAGCCAAAGATCTAAAATGGCCACCATAATCAAGCACCTGCCAGCTGTTGGCTCAGCCCTTAAAGTGGCAGGCACCAGCAGTGCCCTGCCACATTAGGATTGGAATAGAATACAGGTCTCAGTTCAAGGTTTGCCTACACTGCAGATAACAACCTAATGTGAAGTTATACTAGATAGGTTTAAATTAGCTGACTCAGATACTGATAGCAATCTAGCTATCTTGGAGCGTCTAGTGAGTTCATCTGGGCAACTTCTTGACAGGGTAATTTAGCTCACGCTGAATTCAGTGCCCCTGCAGCAAGGCTGCTACCAATACTTAACCTATCTAGTTTAACCTTGGCTTGTCTCTGTTCAGCCTTTTTTATTCTGTATTGTAGAACAGTGATCTGGGCACAACTTTTAGGCTAGGATTTTCAAAGGATTTCAGAGGAATAAGGTGCTGAACTGCCATTTTACAGCAGTAATTTAGCTATCTATGCACTTAAGTCTTACTGAAGGGTCAAATTTGTAAGAGTTCAATTTTGAAAAAAGTATGTGCACCATGAGAGCCTAAAACATGTTGTCTTATGGACACATAACACTTAAGACACAATTAAGTGGTTAATCACATCTTTAGTGACCTGGCCACATGGTAATTCAATTAATGGTGTGATAAAATGGGCACTAAGCCCTGAAGCTATTATGCATATTTTGTGTTATAACTTTATAGCTGGTTCATATCACACCTGTATTTGAAGATGCAGCCATTGCTCCCAGCCTCTGAAGCATGCCAGAGCTTTTCAAGACTCCTGTGTCTTCCAGAGGCTGGGACTGCCCCATTAGCTTATCTTATTATTTCTTCAGTTGATGGGATTCCTAACTGTGGGAGTGCATCAGAGCCAAGGCCCCTCCTGCTCTCCCCAGCTTGGCAACCCCAGTCAGCTGATCAGGGCTCCAAGCTGAGGAAGCACAGGAGGTGAGCTTGCTACTTGCTGGTATGGGGGAGCCTGGGACCATGATCCTGGGCTCCTCCTGCACCAGCAGTGTGGTGCAATGGGATCTGATGCTCCATTCCACAATCAGCCTACTGCCATATACCCGAGGCATGGCAGAAAGCCCAATTTTGGGGATTGCACATCAGATCTCACTGCACCTTGAATTTAATGCCTGTCAGCAGCCTTAGGGTCAACCTTGAGGTCCTTTTTTCCATATATATCACATTTCCTAGCTTTCACCCAAGGCACCCTTGTAACTAAAGCCTCCTTGCTTATTCACACATTTCCTCCTTGTGAATAGAGCCCTTCCAGGAATCTGGCTTTCAATTCATCTCCTAGGCTTGCTTCTATGTGAAAGCACTGGAGAAAGAGGAAGTGAGAAAATGATGAGCTGGAAGCCATGAGTAGGAAATTACAGGATTGCTGCTGATGGACTTTCTGCATCCATGATCTTTGTGCATGAGTGAATCCCAAACTTGGGTCTGAGGTGAGCTAGGAGGCAAATAGTAGCAGGGCAGCCCCATACTCAGAAATGTAGCAGAACTTCCAGGATCAGATTGGGTCGGTGGCAGGGGTTTGAGCCAGGTACTGTACAGTGGTGATGGCCAGCAGGTGTGGGCTTGAGAGTATCCTTAAGGTCACTCCTAGTCAGCATCACTGATAAAAATAGCAGTTTTGAAAAATAGGCTTTATTAACCACATGAAACATGGAGTTTTATTTTACATGTCCAACCCCCCCTGTTTAAAAAGTCTACAAAGAAAAAAAGAACGTGAAGGTGGAAAAGACTGCTTCCTTTCATCTCTAAATAGGTATTAACATGACTTAAGATAATGGTTTCAAGTTGTCAGGTCTGTGTAACTTCTGCTGGCAGCTCTTGCATCAGGATGTGGAGAAGCTTGAGGGCGTGCAGGGGAGAGCCACGCACGTCATCAGAGGTCAGGAAAACAGACCATATGATGAGAGGCTGAGAGCCATGGGGCTCTTCAGCCTGGAGAAGTGCAGGCTCAGGGGTGATCTGGTGGCCACCTATAAGTTTATCAGGGGTGCTCATCAGGATCTGGGGGAACGTCTGTTCACCAGAGCACCACAAGAGGTGACAAAATCAAATGGTCACAAACTCCGCTGAGACCGATTCAGGCTGGACATAAGAAACAACTTGTTTGCTGCCCGAGCCCCCAAGGTTTGGAATAGACTGCCGTCGGAGGCAGTTCAAGCACCCACTTTGAATGCCTTCAAGACACATTTGGATGCTTATCTTGCTGGGATACTATGATCCCTGCTGACTTCCTGCCCCTGGGGCAGGGGGCTGGACTC
>NW_017728965.1:1721011-1722635 GCF_001723915.1 Gavialis gangeticus
GCTGGGAACCTATGATCCCTGCTGACTTCCTGCCCATGGGTCAGGGGGCTGGACTCGATAATCTTTTGGGGTCCCTTCCAGCCCAAATGTCTATGAAATCTAAGGAAAATCAGCAATTAATGGAGCACAGGTCCTGTTAAACAGTGACTCTATACTTAACACCATGCCAACACTCAGCCTGAAGGCATATTACTCAACTTATTACTATAAGTCGAGATAAAAAAGTGGGAAGAGAATGAGGGTACTGGGTCTTGGCTTTCCCTAAGACTTTCGAGAAGGTATATATTTTAAGCAGGGTGGATGAGGTGAAAATCCTGTTAGCCAAGGTAGACCTCCTATACCCATTCCAGTCAGTGGAAACACTCCCATTTACTTGCAGGGGAATCTTTGTAGCACTAAAACTGGAATTTCTGTCCTGGGTTTTGGAGACTTGAACTGTAACTCAAATCTTTGAGTTAGCACCTTTGAGATTTAAAAAAAGCTCAGATGGTATTTGCATATGCGAGTTCTTGTATCAAACTGCCTCAGCTTGGTGTTGTCTGTCCTTGAAGATTTGGGTTATGTTCATCACTAATAATAGTCATGCTACACTCCTGCTAGTGATAGGCAAACTGGGTGTGTCTACATGTGCGTTAGATCTGGACGCAGTTTACTTAGGAGTAAATGCTCCCAGACAGACATCTATACGTGCAGGGAAGCAGGAGCAGATTTGCTGCTAATGGCAAATGGGGACCTGCTGCCACCAGGGGGAGCGCTAGGCTCACCCTGGGTGCTAGCCCAGGGGCTGGCAGGGAGTACCAAGCCAGGAAATGGCAACTCCTGGCCAGGGCTGGGACATTGCTCCCTGCCCCCAGGACCTGCCTGCTGCTGGGGTGGGTACAATGTCCTCTTGCCCCAGCAGCAGGGAGATCCTGGCCCTCACTGTCTGATCAGCATAGGGATCTTGGAAAGAGCTGCAGCCCCAATCCACTGGTGGGGCAGCTGGCAGTGAGCCCCCAGCTGGCCTGGAATTCCCCATCCAGCTGGGGGCTCTGCACTGATGAGGAAGCTAGCAGTGAGCCCCTGGCTGGGTGGGGTATCACTACCCAGTGGGGAGCTCACTGCTAGCTCCCTGACTGGGAGATTGGGGCAGAGGGCTGGGACCTACCCCTCCCCTGTGGCTCTTTCCAAGCCCTGCACCTCAATCACCCAATTGGGGCATGGAGCTGGGACCTGCCTCTGACCAAGACAGTTCCCAGCACCTGCTTCACAATTGCAGGGTGGGGGCTGCAGAGCCTGTTCCTTGCTCAGCTCTATGATTGCAAAACTGGGTGGGGAACAGGCTCCCTAATAGGGCTGTGCAAAGCTTCAGTAGCCAATTCAATTTGGAGGAGATTTGGCTCAATTCGGCAGCTGAATCTCCGAATCTGAATTGAATCGGGAGACCAATTAAAAAGTCCAAATTGAATCAGAACCCTACAAATTGATTTGGAGAAGATTCGGCCTGATTCGGAGATTCAGTTATTATAGACTAAGCAGGCAGCAGTGCTTGAGGAGGCTGGACACAGCTGCCTCCAGCTGGTAAGTCTGTTGTGGTCAGCGGGGGGCGGGGGTCAGGGAAGGGGCATTGTGGGGGGCAGTTCAA
>NW_017728965.1:1727635-1727869 GCF_001723915.1 Gavialis gangeticus
GGGGGGGATTGGGGCTGGGACAGGCTGCCCAGCTGGGGCCAAAGGGTGTGGGATGTGAGCGTGGCAGTGCTTGGAGTACAGGCTATGCCCTGCTGCTGCTTGCCTAGCCAGAGCAGGGGGGCACAGGATGCGGGCATGGCAGTGCTGGGAGTGAGGGCTATGCCCTGCTGCCACTTGCCCCCTTCTGCCTGGAGTGAGCCTCACCAGCATCGTTTCCACCCCACCCCCCACCCC
>NW_017728965.1:1727940-1734901 GCF_001723915.1 Gavialis gangeticus
CCCCCTCTGCCCACCACAACAGACTTACCAGCTGGAGGCAGCTGTGTCCAGCGTGGTGAGGACTGCTGCCTGTTTAGTCTATGGCCGAACCTCTGAAGTGGTGCCAAATCTTCGGATACAATTTGGCCGAATTGAATTGGGACAGCGATTCGAATCACTGTCCCTCTGAATTGACCAAATCCGAATCCAAAGCAAATGCTTGATGCTTTGCACAGGCCTACTCCCTCACCCGCACCAGCAGAGAGCTCTCAGCGCCACCTCTGCAGTCACAGTGCCAGCGCTGGGAGATAAGGATCTTCCAGGCCCCGCTTCCCAATCATGATCTCGGAGCGGGGGGGCTTGGAATTGCTGCAAAGGTAGCGGGACATAGTCCCTGCCCAGGCTCCAGTGGTGGAGCCTGCCCTGGCAACAGGCAGCTCTTGGGGGCAAGGAGCAAATCTCCGTTCTCCTAGTAGCTGGCTGACTGGGAGCAGATTTGTTCCCATTCAGGCATCTACACGAGTGCTACTCTGCAGTAACTAATTGCAAGCAAATTTGCTACTTGCATTTGCAGGTAGCAAATTTACTTGCAATTATTGACATTTACTGTGCAGTAAGTATGTGCACGCGCAGACATGCACATGCTACTGTGCGGTAAACTATGCTACTGTGCAGCAAAGCATCTTGTATAGATGCACCCACTGTGTTGGAATGAAGAACTAATCCAAACCTGATTTTTTTTCCTGAAGTTCAGAAATTTCTTGCCTCTATTTTCTGGTTTTGGATCCAATTAGAGGCAAAAATGAAATGACATTAACCAGGCTGTTTTTATCGTGTTTCTGCTGAGAGAAAAAAAAGAATCAGGAATTTGGCAGAATTTCATCTGAAAATCTTAAATTCAAATGGACACCATACTGATTACAATAAATTGGGACTGAACATTCATTAAAAGAATGTTTTTAGTGATCTGTTTTACAGTTCTTCCAAAAAAAGAAATGGTGGAGGCAAGGAGTTTGAATCTCATTGAGTTTATGCAAGATATAGCCTGATAGGATAGGGTTGTTTTTGGTGGTGAGCAATCTCATGTGTGGGCTTGAGTATCTGGTGTCCTGTCTTTGGTGGGTTGGCAGGAAGCTCCCTCTCTCTGTGGGAGGTGCCTGGAAATTCAAAGTCTAATCTAATTTTCTGGCACCACAGTAATAAGCCATTGGCTGTGCCTTTGCCTCTCCTGCTCTTTTTCCATTACAGATCGAAGGTTTTTGTTTTTTTGGTTTTGAAATGGGGTGCTTTGTGGCTATGTTGTACAAGAAGGACCAGAGTGAACATACCTGTAGGCCGTTCTGGAAAACCTGTTGCACGTGAGTACAGAGGGCTGGTTTGGGAGGCTCCTTTCAGGCTGGTGTTTTCATGTCACAGAATTTCTAAGCCATTTTTCAGGATAAATCCCTTGGGATAAAAATCATCTGAACACTTGCAGATGCAAACATACTTTGTTCACATGGTTCCTCAGTACAACAGTAAATGTATCCTCACTGGAGATCCTGTTGTGATTTTGCTCATTTATGGTTTTGTACCACCACATCTGCCACCAGTGCTAGCTACAAAGTCAGAGATGGTGTAAAGTCACTATTACGCAAAGCTTAAACATGCACATTTGTGACCGTATTTGTAAAACAATTTCCCTTAAAAAAAATAAATAAATAAGTCACCTAAAATATTTATAAGTTACTAAAATTTAAAACCACACTTAAATGCACAAACTGTATTTGCCATCATCTAGTTCTGGCAAATGCAAGAAGTACTTCTGTAGAGGCTGCTAACATTTGTTGCATGTTGAAATTTGCTCAGACATGTTGGTATAGCTATTTAGGACCCAATCCAAAGTCGACTGGAGTCAATAGGTTCCCACTGACTTTGATAGAATGTGGATTGGGCCCTATTCTGCTTTCACAGTAGGCACACAACATCCAAGCACTCCACTTCAAAGAAGCAGAAAAGAATTGGATGTAAAAATAGCTCTAATTCATGTACAGGTTTGTCTGAAATCCTAGAACATGATGAAAAGTGGTGGATGTGCAGGCACTTAATTTGTAGTGTTATTTCTGTTTGCAAGCATTTTGCAAGATTCAGGGTTAATCAAACAGTTGCAAGACCAAGTTTGAAAAGCATCAGTTAAAGGAAACTCAAAAGCAAATTAGTTATTCATGACATTTGGCTAAGCCGCTCTGAGAAAAGGAGGACATTAAACCTGAGAACATCTTCTCTGTATGCTTAACTACATTCCCATATTGCAAGAAATGTGAGCTTTTACAATGGTAGCTCTCAATGCCATCAGGTGTGGCACAGCTTTGTGTTGTTCCACCTTGAATTTTGTTCTGACACTTTTTCTGTTGTCTGTCAGAAAAGCTACTTTACTGGATCTTGACTCAGTAAAGATGTCAAGCACTGAACTTGCCAAGTCCAACAGGCTAAAGAGAATTGGTTTGATGACAAACTATACAGCACTTAGTTTAAACTGTGCCTACACACACAGGTTGTGAATTATTTTAACTATGCCTGTGAGGGCTGAGATTTTTTTCCTACAAGCATAGTTATACAACTACAACTCCCTGGCATAGTTACAATCATACTCCTGGTATGAAAGTGCTTTATTCTAGCATCACTTATTTCCTTTCCTTTACATGAGTAGCTCTATTGTAAAAGCTTTACATACTAAATATGTGACAGTATTTCTGCATCTGCACTTCTTTCTATTTTTTTATATAGTATGTTTCCTGAAAGCAAGGGAGGTTAGCCGTATTACCTTATTTTACAGATGAGGATACTGAGGGATAGAGAAAAGCCAACTTCTTTATAGTTAGTACAGGAATGAGAATTACAACAGGACAGCTTTTTCTAAGACTGTAAGATTTTAATTGTACCTGAGCTATCAACCAGTATCCTTTCTCTTATGTAGTATTTATACCAGTGAGATGTGGGTGGAAAGCAGGTCAGAATAATTGCAGTTAACACTCACTTTACACTTGTGTAAGTGATTTAGAAAATGCAAGGCCAATTGAGTTTCAGGTGCCACTAGTATATATTTTAGGGAGACCTGCTTCTCAGGTCTAGGCAATATAACTCTTATTGCATTCGCTAAAGTTGCCTGTGCTCATTAGTAATGATAGTAGTAACTGAAAGTGTAACCCACATGCTAATACTATTGTATTTAAATAAAAATCAAATGCTAAGAGTAAAGAAGGGTATGTTTTTCAGCTTGAATACTCTGCAAGGATTGGTAACTACAGAGGCAGCTGCTTTAAGGGTCAGGGGTCCTGGGTTCAGAAAGCTCTATCTATTCAGTTACCATATGGACTGGGAAGGTGTGTTCTCTAAAACTAATGAGAACACAACAGGGAGTCTTATACCCTTGGGGAAGGTGCTTTTTCACCTGGTAAGGAGATGGTAGCTTAGCGTGGTAATGTAGGATAGGCTGAACAACTGCTTTAGGGGTTTTTTTGTTTGCTTTGACTTTTTTTGCTGAGCTTTTTATAGAAGAACCAAGCAACGTGAAAAGCATTTGAGGTATGGCAGTGAATCCTTGTTAGAAGGACTAGGAGGTTCAGTGTGAAAAAGGGTGAGGGAGGCAGCAGTTGTTCTGCACCTAGAGTAGATATGTGGTGGTATGGCTGGGCTGTGTGTGTGGAGTACTGGTTGACCAGGTGTTTGTAAAGACCTTCATTTAAACAGTATTAATGATTTGGTCTCTTTCTCCTTTTTCTTTTTAATTCCTCTCTCCATGCCTTTTCTCCTACCAGAGATTGCTTTAGTTGGATTTTCTCAGAAGTATGATGAGTAGCACTAATCAGATAAGTGTCTGTGACATACATCTTTTCAGTGCCAAATGGTTTGGGGATCTTGAACAAAGTGTGTTTTGAAGTGTTTTTTCTCTCAGTAATAACAACTTAAAACACAATTCTCTTAATTTTGATAAGCACCAATAATGTGGCATTTCATATCAAGCAGCTTTTTTAAATTCTTTTTTTCCCCCTAATGGAAAAAATCTCAGCTCTGTTGAAACAATCATCATTCTTTTCTATCTACACATGAGATGGTTATGACCATCTCATCTGACTTTCTCCACTACGCAGACCATGGCTCCTTTCCCAGAGATTGCTGCTTTGTGCTTCTGATTTGAGTTAGGGCATATCTCTCTGGAAAGACAGCCGGCGTCCTCTCAAAGACTCCACATGGTGGGAACACAAGATTTCCTTAGGTAAGAAGTTCAGTTTTTTGCTAACAGAAATCCCCATAAGCACAGATAGACTGTTAGATGCACTTTGAATCTGAAAAAGCAAGGGAAGCAAATAACCCATCAAAATGACAGTCTCCTTGACTGACTCCAGCTCTACTGGAGGATCGTTGTAGTCCTGTCTGTCAGTCCCACTTTTTGGGTTTTTTTGTTCTTTGTTTTGAACAAATTCTTCTTTGGGGGCTTGCACAAGAATAAACCCAGGCAGCACTTAAGGGTCTCTGGAGGAAGGCATATGTTCTGGGTTATTCACCACTCTTGCATTTCTATAATTGTAGACTGGTATGAGGCTGGTTTTCAGGGCCAAAAATATTTTTCCTGCTCTTAGTTCAGTCCAATTAATATCTCTAAGTATACACAGTATTCCAGAAATACTCTAAGTGAAAAGGCCCTGAAGAATGAATTTGAGTGAGCTCTTTCATATAAGGGATGAGACATGGCATCCAGTAAGCTTGGGACTAGAAAAGACAAAATCCTTTAACAACTGTGAGAGGTTCAGGTATCTTTGAGGAGGAGGGCTAAGGAGAGACGGACAGACTCGTTCTTATTTTTACCCCTTGTAAAACTTCATCTTCAGTAGGAATTGTGCGTGTACCCCAAGGACAGAACTTGACACTCTTAATGGGCCAACTCCTTACATTTATGGTGCTCCTGCTACTACTGAAGTAAAACCCTTACTCAGTTTCCCATTGGACCTACTCAGAAATTGGACCCTGCTCCAAACTGTAACTTGGTTTTATACAGAGTAATGGTTTCCATGTATACTATGTCAAAGACTGATCTAAAGCCTTTGAAGCCAGTGCAATCATTTCGATGATTTCAGTGGACTTTGGACTGGGACCCAGGTGCATTTACAGTTAGGGATTAAAAAAATAGAGAAGACCTAGACAAGGAGACTTAAAATGCTCCTTTTACACAAGCACAGTCCAATGCAAACTAAGGAGGGTCAGATATGGTTTCAAAACAAGCAAGGTGGCTGGATAGGTTAGTAAGACAATACAGGGCCTCTGATGTCTCTTATTCCATTCAGGTCAACTCACATGGCGGTGCCTGAAAGTTTATTAGCATGGTGGCTGCTCACTGGCCTGGGTGAAGTGAGCTCGCTGGCTCAAAATCCACTTCACAGCAGGCAGATGTCTATATCTTAGTGCTCATTGCCTGAGCACTAGACAAGACCCTCAACCCACACTCCCATGTTGCCCTAGAAGTGGGGAGCAGCACTGGTAAGAAGCTTTTCCTGCTGCCTTGCTTACAGTATCTGTCCTTTCAGAAAGGGGCCTTTGTTCTTGAAGGATGTCACTTGAGCAACCTCCGCAAATTTGGTGCCAAGAGATCATACTAGAGGTTTTCTGTTTTGGGATCTCCACTGCCTGTGTAGGTACATCTGGACTGTAGAGAAGGAGTGAGTATAAAACAGGAACTCTGTAGAGGAAAATGCCTACATCAGTAAAGGTTTAAGCTTCTGTCCCCTGCTGTGGTTCTTCATTTGTTTGCAGACTATGAGCCAAGTCTATTTTTAAGTTTGAGGCCAGAAACCGAAACGGTGGTAAACAAAATGCATTGAACGAATGATCGAGTCCTTTGCACCAAGTGCAAATCAAAGCATGGAACAAGTTACTACGGGAGTAATGAGGGAACACAAGGAACCAGATTTTAGTTGCAGCAATTTTGGCAGAATTCTTCCAACTTACTCCAGCCAAGTGGCTCCCCCAGCACGGCCGCTATCCTCTAAATGACACGGATGGATGTTGGCATTGCTCCAGTGACCTCAAGAGGGCCAGCCTAATTTACACAAAAGGGGATTGTGTCACCCATTATAGCGGTTATATGATTACCACCAGACATCCTTTGTTATGCACTTTGAACCAAGCCTCTGCATCTTCCTTGGCATCGATAGTTATAATTCATTTTAAAAAAAATGGATGAGCATTACATCAAATGACAGGCTTATGAGCACACACAACACAATTGATGTAAATAAACCTTGTTCCGTTGGCAACAAGCTGTTGCGATGACTCCTTGACTGTGGTAAAGATGCACTTAATTGTACCACCGAAGGTCTGGCACATGATTCTCTCCAGTGTTTTACTGCCATCCAGTGATCACTACATTGAGGTACATGCAATGATAGGTTTCTGGTTACTCTGAAAAATAAATACCAGCCTAAGTAATAACGCTTTCCAAAACCACTGTCTTCATAAGAACTGGAAGTAGTTAAGCCAGTGAGACTTAGAGCCAGTCTTTATTTCGTTGCAGTGTGGAATTAGAACAACAATACCGTTTTGTAGTCACAAAAATGGTGTAGCTTCTGCTTAGCATTTATTAAACTACTTTACACAGGGTGGAGGCACTGAACACTTATCGCAAATCTTTGAATGCACACGGAGGCCTGTGTCCTGGCTGTGTAAATAGGCACAGTTCTAGAGAAGCCACTTTGAATTAGCTGAGGATCTGGCCCCAAACTCACTGGTACACACAAATAGAAAAGCACGCACAAACGTTTTGGCTGCAGTTGTAATGTGCTCCGCTGCTGATAGTGTCTGGACAAATGCTACTTTGAGGCCAGAGAAAGTTCAGCCCTTCCATAGCTGGGTCTTATTTTGCTAGGAGAGGGGGAATGGGGAGGGAAGGGAGTGATATTAAAAAGAAATGAACCAGGGGCTTCTCTTCCCATGAAACTCCATTTTAGCC
>NW_017728965.1:1739901-1752135 GCF_001723915.1 Gavialis gangeticus
TAGGAGAGGGGGAATGGGGAGGGAAGGGAGTGATATTAAAAAGAAATGAACCAGGGGCTTCTCTTCCCATGAAACTCCATTTTAGCCATGTTGGCTAAAATCCAAACTGTAAATCACTACCTGCATGAACTGGTGAATTACTCATTTGTCCCGTGTTGGCCAAGCAATGCAGGGCTTCATTGTTTGAAGTGGTTAACCCCCCTGGAGTATCTGAACAGGAAAGGTTACGTGAACTGGCCAGCACAAGCTGCTGCTAGTGAAAGGCTGCCATTGTTGCACTCAGGTCAGGGGAAAGCACAATACATATCTATGCCCGCGATGATCCCTCGGGCACTAACTGTTTTAAGTGGAGATGTTAAAGAGGCCCTTTACAGAAGTGTAATAACTGCAGAGGGCAAGGAGCACTGAGATTCTCCAGTATAAGTTGTATTACAAACCAGTGCCATTAGATCATGTTATCAAAATTCCTTAAAACATTGACAGCTCTCATTCTCATTTCCCACATGCAACAACAGTAAATCAGTTTTGCCTTCTAACGCCCCTGCAAGGAAGGTGTTATCCTCGCTTTACAAATAGAGAAACTGAAGCATGAAGAGGTGAATTGACTTGGTCCATATCACACAATGAGCCTATGGGAGGACCAAGAACTGGGTCACAGTCCTGGAGTCCTTATTTTCAGAGGCGCTGAGTGCCCATAACTATTATTAACTTCTGTGGGAACTGTTTATGCTCAGGTTTGCTAAAAAAAGATAAAAAGTTGATGACTAATCCCCTGACTACCCATCAGACCATCTAAGGAAATGTGATGTGTATACTGCAAGTGTGTGCAGTGGACCCTTCTTAGGCTCATCTTGGATAAAGTTAAGCCCCATGTTTGGTTCTCAACTCCGCTTCGTTAAATTTCAGGGAATTGGAAGAGCTCCTGCATTCCTCCCATCCCATAGTGCAAGTGAAATGGTGGTAGTCAGGTCATCCACCCTCCATGACTTCCAGAAAACAAAGTGGGCAATGCTGATAACTTACACAACAGTCTGCTGAAGGTGTCAACTGTACACGCGCACACTGCGATGTCACAGCAAGTGGGGATTTTGTGCATCTCTCCCACGTCATTGGGAATGACCCAGAAGACTGATTCTAGCCAACCCCCAACTGATGTTGACAGCTAAGAAGTACTGGCATGTAGCAGCAACAGTAGCCCTGTTCCCTAGCGGGTTCCTCTATGCAATAGACTCTCCAAGTCGTTGGGATGAAGCCACCTCTGGAGCTGCTAATGGACCATGGTCATGTCTCATGTCTCCATTTCATGTAACTACTGACCTATACAAGGGAGATGGTTGTATGGGCATATCTCCATAATCTCCCAATTATACACAACTGATCCAATTCCACACTGCTACAGTATCTGGGGTCCTACTGATAAGAAATCTGTCTGTTTTATGTGTCTACCCTTAGCAACAGCACTAAAAAAGCCAAACAAATGTTTTTTGATCAAGCTTTATAAGGCAATTGGAGCCAGGAAAACCATTCTGCACATATAAACCCAGAGACTGGTGTATAATGATATAATATGGAGGGTTTAGAGCAGAGGTGTGGGCACCATGCCCCCAAGAAATGGCTTACTAATTAAATTATCAACCCTAAAGTAAATGCAATTTTAAACATATTTCCTCTGCTTAACAGTTATGGCACGCTCAAACCTTCTTGAGGGCCAGGAAAGCCATCCATGGAAAGAAGTCCAGGGGAAAATGGGATTTAAAAATTGTCTGTCTGATTTCAACTCTAAACAAGAGATCATCAGCAATAGTAATTATTGCAAGAAATGTCAAAAAAAGTAAAATATTTTTTTCCCAGAATTCCCCCTCCCCTCCCGGACGATCCAAAAACTACTGATCAAAGACATGTTTTTGAGTTTTCAGTGGTTTTTGGCTTCTGGGTTTTTGTTTGGAAAACCTGAGGGGGGGAACTGGAAATTTTTTGTATCTGACAAAATCTTCTTTCCATCAGAACGTTTGGAATGGAAACTTTTGACCAGTTATGTTACTTTCAGCTCTTCCAGGCAAAGATTGTTTGGACTTTGTCTTGGACGGTGCTGGGAACTGTGTGGATGGGCCAGGAACAGTAATAAATATTCTTTACTATTAATAATAAAAACTTCAGTTTCCGTAAGGTACGGCTGCTACAGACCAGAAAACCTATAGTTAGCATTGCATGTTACCACATCCTGAGTCATCTTGTCTGTACAGTGGCATAAATCAGGAAGAAACCCATTGATTTCATTGTAGGTATGTTGCTTTACACCTAAAGAGAGGAAAATAAGGCCCAAAGAATTTGTGCCTGTGGTCGTAAATTTGGGGGTTATAAAATGAACCCAAGCAAATTGGTCTTATGTACCTACTGACCTACAGAAGGAGGGAGATGGTTGTTCTGGAAGTATGACTGTTTATGTATGGGGGTGGGAAACAGATGGAAAATGACAGATGAAATCCCTTCTGATGCAAACTTTGTTTCGTGTTTCCTGTACTTTCAGATAAATGGGAAGAATTCAGTCCTGTGGTTCTGAAGAAAAGTAAAAGGAGACTGATGTAACTCAGGAGGTAAGTGACATCAGCTAGATTCCCAACACTTGTTTTCTTTCTAAAATTACCTGAATTTACATGTGTATTTTTCACTCTGTATTGTCTTTGTGAAGCAAGAGTAGAGAAGGCATTATACAGATGTAGGCCTGATTGTCCCACCTTTCCTCTGCAGTCTGTCCCAGGGGGCTAACCTTTAAGCAGTCCTCTGTTTTACAATGAAATGAATCCCTGCACTGAGAGCTAGCACAGGGGTTGTACACAATGTAGGTTCCATGTAAAGCTATATTCAGGGCTTACATGGTGCATTTGCCTTTCACTCACCCTCTGGCCTTATATCAGTCTATTTGAAATGTTGTCGCTTGCAGACATTTCAGGAATCAAAATCCGTGTCTTCCCTTTTTTTAATTGAATTGATAACCAATGGACACACTAACTAGACACCCAGCTCTGAGGTCTATATTCAGGAAAATTCCTGTTTACTTCTGAGAAATGTTTTAGCTAAGTTAATTTAGTAAGAACTAAGATAAAGACTCACAATTAGGTACTGGGCAGGAGAAAACCCTGTGAGTTATGGGGTTAACGACCTGCTGAGGAGTATTAGAGACCAGTTCAGTTCTGTTGCTCTGCAGTAAATAAGAACCGCTATGTTCTGCCTTTACATTTGTATGGTATTATTGAACATGTTTAGTCTACGGAGAATTTTTTTGGCAAAGCCTGGGTTCAGGACTTGGTTATGGAAACTCTGGTAGACCTCAGTTGTGGCATTAGCTGCTGTTAACCTTCCTGTATAAATTATATGCTGTTTGGGAGTAGCTGCCTCATCACTGTCCACAGGAGGGAGCCAGATACATTGCAGTAATTTTTCTCATCTCTCCCCGTCTACACACCCTGCGGCCTGTCTGAAATACATCAATTTCCTCCCTGAACAACATTTCAGCTTTGGTTTGTCACCTGCAGCTGGACAGGTCCAACTCAAAAAGACCTTGCAACTGGGTATAACTAAACAATGCTTTCATTAATGGGGCTTTACATCTCAGAAAAGGATGGGGTTTCTCCATGTCAAACTTTAGGACGCTGGGGTTCAGCTATCCACAGGAAAAGGAATTCGTTATTTTTGCTGGTACTTGTTAGATGCTGTGGTTTATTGTAGAACTAACCGTTTGCTTTTGTGAACAAATGAAAACGTTTAGTTTTGGAGGAATAGACTCAAGTTAGGGTAGTTTTTACATTTGCTTTCCCTCTGGGAGATATGGACCAGAATTACAGTTTGCCCGCCTCTATCCTCCTGAAACGTCAATAGCAACAACAGGCAACACCGCTGGGCAGGGGCCACTACAGTACAGCCCGTTGTTATCATGTGAGAAGTGGCGTACACCCTTCTGATCAGACTTCTAGGGAATGCAGTCCAGTAGATAGAGGTGGGAAGGCTGAAAGTCAGTAGACTTGACTAACTTTGATCCATAGAAAAGTTGCTTTACTTTACTTTTGCTTCAGTTTCCTTAGCATGAAAGTAATGTTATTCTTCACCTGTCTTTGGAAGTTGCTTTGTCTCTCTCCAGTTGTGACTATGATGTGTCTGCACTCCACCTTCGCTCGCAATAACGATGGGAGCATATCCGTACAACCAAGGACCGTGGGTTAGAATAAGAATCTGCAAAGATGAAACAAATGGTATTTCACTTAATTATTTGATGAAAGATAAAGAAAAACTTACCCAATGTACCCGAGCTCAAAAAAAAAAAAAAAAAGGACTAGAACAAACAACAGCTAATACACTGTATATAATTCATAACAGCCACAGGACAGAAAGGAAAAATAAAGACATGCCATGCAGAATGTTAGAATGTTTTTTCATATGTTAAAATAATACATTCCTTTCCCGTGCGCTGTAGTAACAAATTTGTCTGGGTTCGCATTTTTCCTCTTATTATTTCTCATTGTTAAAGGTCATTGGGATTTGAAAATGTAGGTAGTTTGTACCTTCACTTATATCCATCTAATAAATTGCATTTAAAGATGTATATCCACTAAAGACCAAAGCCAGATGACTGCTCCTTTGGTCCACCACCTCATATGTAAAATTTGCTTACCTCCCAGATATGAGTGACAGGTTTTATCCAAATAACGAGTTATGCCAGTCACCCGAATTGATGTTGAAGGGAATTTAATTGTGCTTTGGCTTTGTACTGGTAGGATTGCCACTAATTTGGCCAATATACCAGGAATGAACCAGTACCCTTCAGAGCTAAAAAACCATGAGGTGATCAACAATTAAGTGATCCTCGGAGGGTCTCAGTCAGTTTCTTTCAAGGGCTGAGGGTCAATCAGGGTACATCCACACTGCATTCATAGGTGTAACTGCAGCTTGGGATGGATTACGTGCATTAGCTTTAATTTAGCAGGCATGGATAAAAATATCAGTGAAGAAGTCGACTGCATGGACTTCAGTGCTGCCTCTGTGAGCATATTGGAAAGCCCAGATACATGTGTTGCTAGCCTGCTGTGAAGTTAGTGCCACTATGGATTCATAGCTTTTGTTTCTCGAGTTAGCATGCATATCCCTGCCTATACGGCAAGTGCATCTGTGACTAGTGTATCAGGCCCTCAGAATGCAGTTCTCACCCCAAACCAACAGACTCAAAGATAAAATCAAGAGCGCCATGCATCTCCGTCTTGTTTGGACTTGCATGCTGAAATACCAGGGAGACGCTTGCAACTCTGGAGATGGACTCATGCCCTTACAAATGGAGGATCTGTTTAATATTTGAAGCCAACAACAGAATACTCTGAGATTCATTTCCTTTGTTGCAAAAAGGACACAAACACTTGCACTACCTGGTCTGGAAAGAAGAATATCGTACACCTGCAGGGCAGCAATATAGACCCAATGAGATGGGAGTGTGGTAATTCAATAGAACAGGAGTCTGGAAGCTGTCCCAGGTCCCTATAGACTAAATAAGCATCTTCTGCCTGATCATCTTGACCTGTATTAGTAAATCTAACCTCTCAGTATCCTATTATATGCAGCACATTAGAAAATCAGAGGAGGGGAATGAATTAAGATATGGGATTTGCAGTTGGAAGGATTAGTAATTAGGCCTGTGTATGCAGAGTTTACCAGTCTCGTTCTTATTGTCTATGTTTTTGATTCCCAGATACAGAAGGCTCAAAGGGATAAAAAAAGATCAGGGTTGCACACTTTCTTATATTCACCCTGCATCACTCTCTCTGCTCTGAAATCCTTGCTGCACTTAAATATCCGGGCTTTTGAGATTTTAGCTCATCTGCTCCTAAGCTCTGAACCCTTAAGAACCCCCCTGCACCCCCCCATACTGTACTACGTAACCTTGCGCTCCTGCATCCTTGTAGACTTAACAGTGATTTCCAGTTGTTTCACCTCTGAAACCATCTCAACAAGAGAAAGGCAAGGACTTTTGAGTTATCTTTTATTGTACCAACTGTGTAGTTGGGACAGCTGTTGGACAAGTTTTCAGGCATCAAGTGCCCAAATCTCAAAAGGGAGAAAAGTTTACTTCCCAATTAGAAAGTGGTGGCTGAGCTTAAGTTAATGAAAAATGGAAAGTTAAAAGGCACAAATTTGATGGGTAAATATACACTTAAAAACCAGCGCGCCAGGTTATTATGCAGTATATGTATATGCAGTAATGTAGCTCTAGTGAGGCTATGCTGATTAAAACCAGGTGAAATCAGACCTTCCACAAGCACTCTGACAAAGAAAGCTGAAGAAAGTAGGCAGGAAGAAGTAAGCAAACGAAGGGGAAAAAATAGAAATGAAGGATAGAGAATATGGACAGGAACATAAATCAGCAAGGCCAAAGAGAAAGAGAGGAATGCCCAGAAATTTGCTACTATGAGCTTTAGTCTTCTCTCATGTGCAAGGTGTAAATGGAGTAATTTCAGTGAATTCAAAGGTGTTATAACAGTACTAACCTGCAGTGACATAATGGTGATTCAGGCCCCAGAAGATAATTGGGCTTGATTCTGATTAATTAAAGACCTTTTGCACTGCTAGGGCATAATGTAAATGCAGATCAGTCAGTGAAGCTAGACATGGGCCTGGTTTTCATTTAGACTGATATCTCTTTCCACTGCCAGAATGGTATAAAAGCAATCTTATAATAAAAGCATCCAACCTCTTAAAGCACTTAAGGCTTTTGTAAAAAGAGCAGATAATATGTATAAAATGTTACCAAATCTGAACAGCAGAGCTGGATATTCATTCACAGGAAGGACACATTTGCACTGCAATCAAAGGTATGATAGAGCCTAGGTAAACTAGCTCACTCGGATAACAAATACAATAAAGATGCATTGGCATGGGTTGTCACCAAGCATACTTGAATGGCCTGCACTGAGGTTCAGGCTACCACAAGTTTGTTGGTATTGGTACCCATGCTAAGTATATAAAAGCTAGCTCAGATATGTTTGCCACTCAAAGAGGCGCCATACCACTCAAAACCAGCATGTGCCAATCTTTGCATCTAGGATGAAATGAAAGAAGTTAAAAGTTATTAAAGTACACTGTCTAGGAAAGGCAACCCAGCAATTTATAATTATTACAATAACTCATAATTATGCATCACCATCCTCTTCTGGGTCACATCTCTGATTGCAGTGTTGCTGTCGTTTAAGGCCTCTTTATACAGCCCCTGATGAAAAGGGGATTCAGTGTAAATGTCATCAGAGAGTTAAATACTCTACAGCTACCTCCAAGTAACTACAATAAGTGTGAGGACCTGGAAAAAAATCTTATTCCTTCCTTGTCTCCAGCTATTTATTCCCTCACCATCTAGTATTCTCATTATTCAGTGATTTTTGAATGATTTTTTTTTAATTCTGTAAAAAGGGGAGTCCTCATTTTTGCCTAACTCTGAACCTACTAAAACCTATGAGATAGATTTTCTTCCTCACTAAAGCAGACTAAGGTCAATCTATATCTAAAAGGGCTTGAAAATGGGAATTAAATGCATTTACAGTCATTTTAAGGCATTTTATACCACTGGGTTGGTGTAAAATGGTTTTAGTATGAATGACAATCAGAATCCATGAATCCTAGAGTGAGAGCAGAACTCTGAAATTGCCACAGGACCAGTCTATTATAGAGGTGCTGGTCTCGGTTCTGTCATAAAGATTGAAGGGAGCCTTCTGTCTCAGTATTAATTTGCAAATACGTTGGCTTTTCTAATTTTATCCCACTGGAATACCTAAATCCAGACAAAATTGACTTTCACACAAGAATCTCAACTGTTTACAGTAGAGCCCAGTCCTCTGTTTAGTCAGTGCAATGTGTTTTTTATTAAATTTCTCTTGTAAAAAAAGAAAAAGTTTTAAATTAAGGGAAAAATGCTTTTGTAAAAAAAAAAAAAAGTAAATGAAAGATCAAACCTTTTGTTCTCAAATTCTAGATTCCTCATGTAACCCACAGCACCATCAAATCCTTCTGTTGTTGGGTAAAATGGAGTCTGATTCCCTTATCACTAATATTAAAAGTAACTCCACTGGAATTAGTGGAATGACACATCTGTCTAGTAATAAAATGTGACAGGAGGTCCAGCCCACAGCTAAGTACGGACACTTGAAAAGTACAGAACGAAGGCGGGGGAGGGAGAATTTTTCACATACATCAATGGTGGCATAAATGAGAAAAAAACCTGAGGGCTTTGGTGTATCCTCATATTGCATTGATGAAATAGAATTAAATTCCCATTGTGTTAGACCTCAAAAAAGTGCAAACCAACATTGTATGTGTTTGCTACCATAAGTGAGCCTACAAGGCTCAGGAGCATGGGCAGTTTGGCCCAAAGACTCTCTAAGCCGACAGAAGAATCGTGGTCAGAGTTTGTAAAACTTGTCTGAATTCACAACCAGGCCTGATCTTGGAGTCCCTTCTTCTGTCTCTATCTCCATACACACCTACACTCCATACACATCACTGTGAGCAGGAGTTATACAAATTTAGTCTTATAAACCTGTGCGAGAACTGGAGAACTGGAAACTCATTTGTAGTCTGCTGAGTTAAAGTTTCTTGGAAAAAAAAGACTCTGGTAGTAGATTATAAATCTAGATAAAATGAATGTGAAAAAAACCCCTTCACATTAAATGTTGGCATTGCTGATTCCTCCCTCGATCTCTGGAACATTGCTTCTCATTAAGGCTGTGTTATGTGAGGCAAAAACGTCACGCTCTGACATTAGAGCTGCGGCAGCTAAAGATCAATTACCTGTGTATTTCTAATTGCTGGGTTGTAGTCAAAGCTGTGCTTTAATTTTCCACCGAGCTGTTATTTCTCTCTTTTTTTAGTAATGACATTTGAATTCCTTTTAGCAAAATACCAAGGTTAAGCTAAAAATAATCCTGTCCATCAGTTTTAGATTAGGACTAGGGCAGGCAGAGATTTAGTGTAAATGTGTATATAATGATTGCTGCATAGGCTGCCAGGAAATTACCAGAGTCAGACACTTAAAGTACTAGATTTTTTAATTTTTTTTTTTTTTTACATAATCTGAAGTAGTTTCCAATGGGCAAGTGGCAGCTACTATTAATATCTTTGCATGAATCCATTTTCCTTGCTCTCATGAGTAACACGGATATATGAAAATGATTTGTCTTTACCTTTTAGTAGAGGATGCTTTGAAATTGATACTACCTCACACCTTGCTACAGCCTCATACCTTGCTACAGCCTCACACCTTGCTTCCAGTTATGTGCATGCATGTTTGCAGAATCAGGGCCTTACTGGGAAGAGGCACCGTGCCACTCAGAACCAGCATGTGCCAATCTTTGCGTCTTGGATGAGATGAAAGAAGTTAAAAGTTATTAAAGTACATTGTCTAGGAAAGGCATCCCAGCCATTTATAATTATTACAATAAGTCATAATGATGCATCACCATCCTCTTGTGGGTCCCAACCCAGAACCCACTAAAAACAATGGGCATTTTCCATTTGTTTCAGTGGTTGGGATAAGACCATTACAGAGCCTGTCTGGATTATCCTAGTTTTGGACTCTCCCACCCAAAATAATTAAAATAGCGCTGTATTTCCTAGGATTGGGGATACATCTCTATGTCGAGTGGTGATTTTAAAAGGCTAAACCAGGACACCAAAGACCTTACATCATTCTTTTCCACAGTTGATTTACTCAGAGTCTGCAGTTGTCCTGTCAGCATTTATAATGTTTGTGAGAAGATTAATTTTAATGAAATTATTTGGAAACAAAGGCAGATAATGGGAAAAGCTCATCTTGGAGGCTTAAGTCTTTTTCTCTTCTGACTTAGCTTAGGCAGTCAGTTTGCATGAGCTAACAACTTATGTCCTATGTTAGCCAGAAAAACATTAGCTAGAATTAAACGCTATTCCACTGACACTGGAAGTGCTCCACCCTACAAGAGTCCGCAATATTAATTTCCCTAAGATTACTAGTATTCTCAGAGGAGAAACAAAAGCTGTTGAGAGAGATGCTCACTCTTTGTGTCTGGTTGGAAATGAAACATCACTGATGCATAAAGCATGCCTGACTAAGTTTACTTATTAAAGGAGTTTTAGTATAATTCTGAGATGTAGGTGTCACTTTAGCATTCCAAGGACCATGCAGAAAGCATGGTGATTAATTCTGGGTTGACTGGCGTCAATCAGTATTGCTCTACTAATCTCAGTGAAGATTTTTGCTGGCTGAGAATCTGGCCCTCTGGCTCACAACATGCTTAAGCTCAAATAGCAGAATAATCATTTGTGTTAAATCCACAAATATACAATATGAGCTAAAGAAATGGGGTCTCTCCCGCCAAGCAAGAGAGAAATTTTCTGTTCCTGCACTTCTTGCTAAAGATATGCAAAATTGCCCACCCACCTTAAACATTTTGTTTAAATTATTTTTTATAGGGATAAACCCTTGAAAGAATCCATTGCACAGCTGGCAACATAGCTCAAAATCCTCACTTGCAGTCCTGTGCATTAAAAACTGCCTCTGAAATACAGGGGTTTACCTACAATCAACTTTCATCCACGTGATTAACAGTATAATTTAAAATGGATGTGGTTAATCCAATACAAAGAGCCTTATGGCCACTTTTCAAGTGCTGACAATTTGATTTAAATAAATTACGTTTAAGCAACACCAAAGCAAGCTACTCTTAAGGTGAAACAAGTATGTCTGTAAAGAATTCTGTATTACACTAAATCAGGGCTTGTTTTCAAGGGAGCCCCTGGGAAAATAAATCTGAATTATTTTTTAAAGTGGATGAATTCAACTTTTGTGTGGACTCTCTTACTCAGAATTAAAATGGCTTTAATTCAAATTTGCTTGATTGAAAGCCACATTAATTTTGAAGAACAGTGGCCACGCGGGGGTTTAATGTGGTTTAACTAATCCATTCTAACTTTACCCTATAATGAATTGGGATTTATTTTCCAGAGTACCCCTTTGTAGAGATGCTTTCAGTTTAGAAAATGTTTAAGATAAATTGGTAAAACTTTCATCTGAGAACAAGAGCTAGGAAACAATAAAAGTAGCCCATTCCTCTACAGAGGTAAGTTGCATTTACTGTGGAAATGCTGAATCTTGAAATTAGGTGTGTTTTTTTCTTATACTAAGGACCGTGTCACATTCTGTCATATAAAAGAGTTCAGATGTTTTTCTAAACTCTAGCTACACTTACTTTCAGGACCTTCTTGCTACCAGAACTAGTACCAATAATCTTCTTCTTCTTGTGTCATTAGAGTAGTCCCTTTCATCACATTTGTTTTATGATCTTTCAGTTTGCGTGCACAGGTATTTCAGGCATCACCGTGTTGACCAGTCTGTAGCAGTCCCTCTGGGAAGGTCCTCCTGGGGTTCCAGGTCCATTTTAGGGCATGTGATTATGCATAATCTTTCCTTCCATAGCTTCAGTCGCACCCTGTCAGCTGTTGTGTGAAAGAACACAACATGGATCACAAAACTCTTTCACGCTTTAAGCCATTTGGTTAAGTACCAATGATAATTAAGCTCAATATGAGTATAAAATGCAGTAAGCTACTTCTGGAGAGCTCGGTTCACTTCAACCTTCAATGGCAGTACTTGAAAATTTCTTGTTTCCAGAAGACTTCCTACCTTGCAGGAGGAATTCCATTAAAACTTCCTGTGAGAGCCAAGAATTTTTGTGGAAGATATTTTTTGTTGGCCCAACTGAATGGTTGGGATGGGCTTAGGCAAGCCTCTGGGTATCAAAGTACCCTTCCTCGAGTCTCTGGGAGAGAAGCAGACGAAGCAGAGCTAAGTAACGGAGCAAAAGTTTGTGTAAAACTCCCTATGTAAATAAAAATAGGATATCAGAGAAATCATCAGATAGCCGATGGACAAGAGAGATGCAGTAAAAACCTGATAATGTGAGAACAGGATTGTTCAGGAGGGTCATTATCACCTGTGAAATGGTGATATATGTGAAGTGGTGATGGAATAATTCTGGTATCTTACTAAAAGTGTCCCTGACTTTTTCCTGGAAGAAGTTGGAGCCCAGTTATTTGTAAAAGCTCTAGTTACCTTTGAGTCCAGAGATTTTATTTTCTATAGTATTATTTATAGCAAACTTTTGGAGAGGTTGAAACCAAAGGACATTAAACTTTTCATAGTTTCATAGTTTGTAGGGTCGGAAGGGACCT
>NW_017728965.1:1752146-1754427 GCF_001723915.1 Gavialis gangeticus
TTTCCTCCCTGTCCTGTCCCTGCTGTACAGCCTATAGCCCTTGACATTCACCACCCATTCGTGTGTTGGGTCCCACCACGTTTCAGTGAGTCCCACTATGGCTGGGTTAGTGTCAGCTAGCAGGAGGGTAAGTTCCTCCTGCTTGTTTCCCATACTACGAGCGTTTGTGTAGAGGCATTTGAGGCCTCCTGTAGATGTCTGCACTGGCCCCCTAATCACAGCATTGCCCTGGCCCCTGTTGCTTACCTGGGTATGTGTTCCGCTTGTCAGTCTAGGCTGGGCTGTACTTGTGGGTGTTGCTTGGTTTAGCGGTCCAAGGGTTCCTCCGCCCTCGTCTTCCCCCAATGAGCCTAGTTTACAGCCCGCCGGAGGAGATCTGCCAACCTAGACGAAAACACATGCTCACCTTTAGGGGAAAGGTGGAGCCCATCCCACCCGAGCATGTCTCTTGTTGTGATGTGTGGGTCGTTGTTGAGGAAACCAAAGCCCACTTCGAGACACCATTCCCGAAGCTGCCAGTTGGTCTCTGCAATGCACGTTGCATGCCGTCTTCCACGTCCACTCACTGGTAGGATAGAAGAGAAAACCACCTGTGCACCTATCTCCTTTAGCATGCACCCCAGAGCATGGTAGTCCACCATCAGGCGATCAGGGCTTCTCCTGGCCGCATCATTAGTACCAGAAATGTATGTTGTTACCAGAAATGACCCAAATTTTTGTGGTGCTGAGATCTAACTGCTTTAGGAAAAAAGAGGAAAATTTTGTTTATATTAGAAGAAATGTGGTAAGATTTACTAGTGGAGGTGATAACGCTTGCAATTTATTTTGCAAAGAACTTGGATAATGGCGTATTATTCAGATGGGTCAAATACAACCTGTAGGATTATTTCTCTTGCTGCTTTTTATTTAAGTCTACAAGAGTCTTAGGTGGTTTTATCGTAGGTGTTAGAATATTTTCACACATGCTTACAAAAGAATAATTAAATATCTAACTATTTAAATTCTGTCAGTGTAAAGAGGTCTAATGTAAATGTGAATCACATTGATAGTAATTAATGCACTGCAGACTTTAAAAGAACATTTACCAAGTTCTCATTTGAACCCCCCAGCACCTCACAGTCTGTAAAGACCAAACAGCTTTTTCTATTTTTGTAACTGGAACTGGGCTCTTTTAACTTTATGTCGTTGGTTTATCTGGTTTGGGGAGCAGCTATGCTTGTCTAAGAAAGCTCAGATGATATCTAAAGAGCACTACACCATCTTTCAGTACTAATCTCTATGCAGCATTTTCCTCTTAATAAATGAACACTTGTATAATTCCCATGCCCAGATTCAGAAGAAAGCCTGATGGTGAGTCAGAGAGCCAAAGGGAACCCTCACTGAGCCCTTTAGGCACCAAAAGAAGGAACTATTTTTCCTTATGCTAAGGACCCTGATTGTCTTGAAATCTGGCTTTCATTTCATCACTTAGAGCCAGATCCCCTGTTCATATGCTTTTCGCTGGAAGGTCTTATATTCTTCCAGGAAGGCTCTGGAGAAGGAGATGATATATTTAAAGACAGATTTTTTCTCTTAGCCTCTCCAAAGTAGAATGATTCATTGGAGCTCTTGGTGGTCCAGTCCATCATCCCACATCAAATAAAAGGAACTGTAGAAGGCTTCATTAAAGACACAGTGGAGACAGCTTGGGGGTCTAGAAGAGAAGCTAAGGGAGCCCAGGATGAAAGAGGGAAGACCAAGGTTTACTAAAGAAACGGCTCCTGGGGGAGCAATCTTGGCTGGCTACAGGCAAGTACCCAAGTCAGAAAATCCAGCAGATTTAGGGCCCTGGGTTTTGCAGAGGTTCTTTTGACTTTTCTGATCATCAGGGCCTGATTCTACAACAATTTCACTATGGGCTTCAATAGAGAGACTGGTTTAACATAAGCGTAGTCCGGCTCATAATTGCTGACTGATTGCATGGGCTTCAAACCTTTACTTGCATGAGGGGTGCCAGTGAAGATGGAGAACAAGGACTGCACCTCTCTACCTAGGGGTGGTGCTTAGGCCCTCTGTCACCTTAGTGACACCTTACAAACTTGAACGTATTTATCCTCACTGTGCCCGTCATGCAGGGAAATTATGTTCCTGTGTTGGAAGTGTAAATCTTGTCAAGATTTAGCCTTATAACCAATATTCTCTCAAGTTTGCCTAAACTTTGTACTAAGTATTCCATTTCTTAACACCAAGGAAATGCTAATAAATTGATTCATAGATTCATAGATTCATAGATTAAGGGTCG
>NW_017728965.1:1754438-1777275 GCF_001723915.1 Gavialis gangeticus
TAATGTTAACTGCCCAGTCATGGGACGAGTCCCACCACGGTCTGTTAGAAATGGTCTGTTAGAGATTGTTAAAAAGTCTCATAGACCAACAGGTTTTTTATAACCATCTGTCGCACTTTAACTGATATGCTTATAACCTCCATAATATGTTATTCATATCTGTAACATGCTTTTGCCATCTATTCATCATCTATTAACCCTTAGCAAGCCATTTAAAAATGGACTCTTCATATGAGTAGTGACCAAAATAGTTTACTGTGAAAATGCCATCCTGGAATACATCGAAGACAAGTTGAAACATTCTTTTGTATCAGAAAGAGCTTTTAAAGATTTCCCCACTTCCTTTGGCTGTAGGGAAGGGAAGTTATAAATTTGATTTTCAACCTGTTCAGGTTTTGGAACTTTTAAACATTTAAGGGGGAAAGAAAGGTTCAGTACAGAGCTACTGTAATGGCTCTTGAATACCTTGACAAATGTGCTCCTTCAGTATGGAACAAGGAGGACAGCAGACATTTTCATACAATTCAATTATATTTTCAAAATGTTTGTCCTATCATAAAGCAAATTAAAAAAAATTAGCCTGAAAAAAGTATAAGAAGCATCTGCCAAGAAAAAGCTTGAAACACTTTCCATCCTTCGTGATTCAACACTTGTTCCTCCTCCCCTTCCCCAGTTTTTGGCCCCTTGCAGCCAAGTTTACATTGTACCTAAGTATCCAGGGACATTACATTTAAAAACCCAGGGATGCTAAAAACAGCCACACAGTGAGAAATGCCACTTGCTTGAAATGAACACTGGAGAGCTTGAAGGACTCCTAACTTGATCCCCATGATAACCTCAAGGATTTGTGGGAGCTCTTGGTATTTCTAAACCATTAGGGTAGTATCAGTTTTTGCTACACTATTAGTGCTTAATTTTGTAGGGTGCTGAGTGCTCTGGAAAGCACGTGGTTCACTGCAAACACAACCATTAGTCCCATTGACTATACGTGCTTCTAAGCATATGTTTAAGTGGTTTACTGAATCCTGGATGCAGTGCTTGGCGCCTCTTAGGATCATGCCTTTACACTCTGATCTTGCAAACTCTTTCACACACGCCTAACTCCGCTCACATGACTGGTTTCTTGGGTTTCATGTGATTAAAGCAGAGCACACAAGTAGGTCTTTGCTTGTATTTGTATTAGGTACTGCATAATAAGGAATGTCTTTTTCTTTCAAGATATTTACACTTTTTTAATGAACAGGTGAGACCCTTATTGTATTAAACTGGAGTGATGCTGGCAAGTTGCACAAAACACTCAAGGGTGCAATTTTAACCCTATTGGTACTGTAATAAGACTGATTAACAAAGCTCCCAGAGGATATTAAAGGCAAAATCATTGAATAATAGCTCACCAAAAGGGGACCAAATACAGAGAAATTTATATAGTCTGTTCAGTTAGATGAATGTGATCCAGGGCTGGCAAAGCCTTAACGAGTCTTTCCCAAAGTGCCTCAAAAGGAATCTTGGGGCTACTCCAAAATAACAGTTTTTAGTGATTTTCTTTCTTCATTGACTTTGGATGAAGTTCTCCATAGATTTGTGAGCTGGCAAAGGTTGCAGCAATCTCTTACTTGCAGTGCTGCTCACAGTTTGCCCAGCTCTCCTAATGTTTTATCTACTGTAAATAATAAGGTGTTTATTTCTCAATCTTTGCCAGTTTCTTCCTGGTACCGAAAGCATGGTTAAAGACGAATTCAATAATAAGCAACATGGCACACAGGCCATCATCTTTGCTAAGGTCACCAAAGCATAGGTAGACACACTATAGCAAAACCTCTCTAAGATAATCAGAGAAATGACTACCTACATATGGCATCTTCTCAAGGTATGATATTTGATCCTTATTGCTCTCTTCATCTATGTACTTTCAGCCTTGATGTCAGCGTGTGAGTAAAACTTCACTCGTGTGACTGGTTGTGTGGACTTCAGTGAGATTACTACTGTTACTAGTAGTATTAGTAGTACTTTTACGGTAGTAGGGATGGAGTGTTCTTGTAGCCGTGAGGATACGGGGAATGTATGAGAGAGAGGATTTTTGTGATACCTTTTTATTGTACCAGCTATGTGGTTGGGAGATATGTTGGACAAGCTTTTGGGTACTGCTTCATCCAGCATTGAAGTCTGAGCAGTTCTGCTACATTGGTATCATCTAGTCTGCACATAACAATTTGAATGTAAGAGCTGCTCTCCTTTTAATATGTTCCTCTTCTGAAGTGGTTCCAAATGTACGTGCCCATACCTACTCTGACAAAATACTGACTCCTTTAGTCACACAGGCAACCCAAAGCACCCCATAGGAAAAAATGTGGGAGGTGAAATATGGTAGAGGTAATGCGATGGAGAAAGCCATTGGATGTGCTTTCCACATAGGGACACCTGATCCCTCATTTTCT
This sequence comes from Gavialis gangeticus, assembly GCF_001723915.1. Taxonomy (NCBI): domain Eukaryota; kingdom Metazoa; phylum Chordata; order Crocodylia; family Gavialidae; genus Gavialis; species Gavialis gangeticus. The sequence continues at coordinate 1,756,874 of NW_017728965.1, forward strand.
CCTGCAAATATCAGTCCAATAGGGAAAAAAAAGATACCAAGTAAACAACATGTATGATAACCCTTGTCATTTCTGTTTGGCAAGGAGAAATTATAAGGTGCAAAACCGCTCTTGAGAGAAAGAAGAGGATAAAATAAAATGCTCTCGTAGCATTTGCCTCAAAACAATTTTTATTAGCTTGAGAGTGCCAATAAAAGTGCATATTTTCCTATTAGATTTTATAGATGTTAGAGCCACTGCCATTGTAAAAAGTTTTCATCAGCCTGGTAGTAAAGCCCAGTCCCAAGAAGTTGATCCCCCTCTTGTTAATACTACATTTCCACCAATTTGGGCTTGTTGACACCAGCAGGGCTATTTCTTGCTCACACCAATCAAGCCCTGCATAGTTCACTTGGTAATATTCAGATAGCTATACAAAAATGGTATTTTATCCTGTATAACTCATTTTTCCAGAAAACCATTAGTCAAAGATCCAAGCCACGATTGAACTGTAAAAGCCTTAAGAATTACTGTGGGAAGGTTTACCATTTTAAATGCATCCAGCCACCTGGAGTGAGGATTAAAAGTATTTCCCTCTTCCTCTGAGCTGGTTTTGAGCTTGCAAAGAGCAGCATTTTCCTTGTAGGTAGGACATTATGTGCATTAGGCAAGTTAAAATTACCCAGTTTTACACAGTACCACTCATTTTGTGGTTTTATCTGAAATGCTGTGGTTTTTAAATAGGATTCACGAGGCAGGTTGTGCACTATATGCATCTAACCCAAGCAACTAGGAATACCAAATGACGTGAAGGGAAAGAAGACCCCTATAGACAGTTAGTGAGCTTTCTAGGCAATGGGGACTAGTTGTTTTTTAGTATGTACGATACCCCGAGTATGTTAGATTGATGTAGGCATTGACAGGGGGAAATCCTCTCCATGCTTAAAGGTACAGGGAAACTACAGAAACCTCTTGCAGTGATGTAGTTTTCTGTATTATGAATCAGGAGCAGTTTTAATTCCACCAGTATATTGCCCTGGTGCTCAGTGCACGTGGGGTTGCCTTATGCCCTCTACCCACTCTTCTGCTCCTACATTTTGCCCTTAGGACAAATTAGAGGAACTTCAGAGCTTCTGATGGTCTCCAGCCCTCCCTACTGCTGGCAAACAGAAAGGAACAGGTGACTTCCTTCTAGTTAGGGCAGGGGTAGGCAATCCCCGGCACAGGTGCCAGAGTGTAGCACACGAAGGCATTTTGCTCTGCACATGTGCCTTGGGGCAGACAGCAGGGAAGGGGCCAGGGCTGCGCTTCCACAACAAGGATCGGGCCCCTCACAGCTCCCCTGCTGTCTGCCCCAGCACACCAACATCTTACAAGTTGAGGTTGCAGGTGTGTTTGGTACTCTGCCCCAAAACGTTGCCAACCCCTGAGTTAGGGCATCCACAGCTGCCATTTCCCTGCAGAATATTATCAGTGCAAAAGGGATCAGGGATCTTGTCCTTGTGAAAAACATTTTTAAAGCATTTAAACTAAAAAGGCCAAAGGCTAAACCATACATCTAAATGTTTTCTTATTCTTGAAAGGTTCTGAATTAAACCACTGTACATATCCAAGCATTGCTGCATTTTTAATCCCCTCGAAGTTTAGAGCTGTTCTGCTTCAGGCTTGTGAGTCAGGGTCATCTATGGGTTCCTTTCCCGTATTTGAATATCTTCTGCTAAGACATTTTCTCCCAATGACTGGTGAAAAGACACCCCAAACCTTCCGTGATTTATGATTGTTCTCCACTTACGTTTCTGCATGGGAACATTTCTAAAAAGATTCCCGTGCGGCAGTGGCCAGTAGCCATTTTTATCTTTACCTCCGGCACCTTGTTAATAGGAGTTCCACATACCATGCTCTTTCATGGAGCCTTTATGGTTTTTATTTCTTGTTGTGGTTTGCCCTTATCTAATAAAAGACATTAGGCTGGGAAATATTTGGTTGTTGCTTGTTCCCACCTGTGATGCTAACCTGATTGCCTCACCTCAGACTAAGATATATGACTTTTTTTCTGCCTTCCAGTCCCAACTTCCAGCCTGAGCAATGTTTCTCAGTAGCAATGCATCCCTTCTTTAGAGCTCCCAGTCTTTGGGTATCCACAGGACTCACTCAGTGGGTGCACTGAAGACTTGAGAACTTATTCTGATTGTACTAAGCCCCATTTATATCATTCTGGCAGTGTAAGAGGGCCCTACAATTGGCGTACATGTAATTTGTGTCCCTTTTTAAGGCCCACGTATTCTGCCAGAGTGGCATAAAGTACCCTCAGTGTATATGAGAGTCAGGACCACAGTGTAAGTTTTCCATGTTCAGGTCAGTCAGCCCTAGGTCACGTTAACCTACTCAGCTTTCATTAATTATTGTTCATGTATTCATTTTTTATTTGCCCATTTCTCCATGGGTTGAAAGAATGGCTGGTATCTCAGTGTGCTGGGTTTATTTGAGTTTTTGTTTAGCTGTGTATCCATTGACCCAGATGTTTTTGCCATGGGCATTTTATAAAAATCTAAAACAAATAAATACACCATCCATCTCCTTCTCACGGGATTAAATATTCCCAAAGAATAATTAAGTCTGATGTGAGTTTTCTCTTAAATGGCAGCAGAGCAGCAATGAATGATAAATTCACACAGCTACTATTGGAGGTTTCCACATACCAGTGCCTTGAGAACCACAGTCATAACACAACTTAATATCTACATCCCTTTCTCTCCCATTGGGTTTTTGCCACAGCGTGCAACTTGCCAACTGATGTCAAGGGGCTAATAATATGTCAGCAATAAAACCACTGCAACAGCATCCTCACAACCAGGCTGGATTTGTATTACATAACATAAACAATACCAAAAAAAAAAGGAAGAAAGAAAAAGAAATTAGTATCGGTATATAAACCAGCAGAACTTTAAAACAAATGCTTTACTCTCAGATACATCTGAAACACAAAGGGGGGTTGGATGGGAAATACAGAGCTCTTATGTTTCTCTCTTCTGTTGTGCTTATAATCGTGTTTGGTAGAAATGTCATCTTGCTAATATCTCGTCCACATAACTTGATGTGGTTTTCATGTGAGTATTTGCTCCAGAGATGTTTAGGCAGGAAGAAAAAGGCTCCCATGGCTGCTGAGACCATTTGGTAAAAAAAAAAAAGGAATATAACAAAAAAAGGAAGTTTAAGGACATAATTTTAACCCCAGGATCAGACCCAGAGCCTTCAGGAACCTGATTACAGCTCCCTGATCTGCTCTGACCAATAGCATTTTGGAGCAGGGCTTCACTAGGGGCCATGCTGATTTCTGTCATACCAGAGGGCACTGAAGATGCTACCTCCGCTCGGTTTACATGGAATATTCAGGCATATATAGCAACTCATGGAGGAGGGACCTGTCGGATCAAAATGAATTTATTGTGGTGAAGATGGCTGGGCTGCCAGCCCTGGCAAGTGGAGTTTTCTGTTTATGTACAGGATACAGTTTCCTGTGCTAACCCACAAGCACGCCTCAGTCCTGATCCACTGGGGACAACCTCTCGGACTGAGAACGCAGGGTCTGAGTCGTCCGAGCGCCGTTGCCGTCGCGTGATACTGTAGCTGCAGCGCGGCGTGGATTCCATTGCAGCATTCTGTCGATGCCGTGCGTGGATTCCCTTACAGCTGTTTTGCTGGTGGGATCAGCTGGTGAGCGGCACATTGCTGCAGAAGCTCAGTGCATTCCACAGGATTTCAGCCAGAATAAAACTGGAGTGGTTCTGTGGTGAATCAGGCCCTCAAGTCTAAATATGGCTTTGGTCTTGTGCCCTCAGCTGAGGCTAATGACCAGGTTGTCAATTAGCACCAGCAGCAGTAAGGGAATTGAAATGGAATCTTGTCCGGTAGCACTAGACTGAGAGTCCCCAAAATCATTTCATGAAGGCCAGCAAATCCAGTAGGATAGTTGGAAGGTGTAGTTACGCAGTACTTACAGATGGTCTTGGATGAAAACTACTACATGGATACAGAATTACTTGATTGTTGATTATCAGCAATACTTTTGCGGAGCTTTGCAAAACATGTATGCTCACAATGTAAGTTATTGTTTCCCATTAGCATTATTTATTAACTAGTGAATTATCCATCAGGAATGATGGGGAGTGGGGGCAGGCGGGGACGGAGCACTGCCACCCATCACCCCGCGCCGCCTCTGCCTCCCAGGAGTGGGGGCGGGGGAGGAGTTTGCACGCAGCAGCCTCTGCCGCCACCCACCACCCTTGATGCAGCACTGGCTGGAGCCCTGCCCCGCTGGGAGACACGCTTCCCAAGAGTGTTATGGACAGGCGGACAGACAGACAGACTAAGCCCTTTGTATATACGCAGATTATTTATGAATAGCTCCAAGAGCAGAAATGTAAGGTTCCTCATGCTGCGCACTAAGCAAACATGGTGAGAGAGAATCCTTGCCCTGAAGACCTTACAGGAAAAATAGGCAAGACAGGCATCTGGGAGAGGAAACAGACCTAGAGAAATGAAGTGTGTTGTCAAAGATCACATAGCAAATCATCTGCAGAGTAAAGACTATAGCCTTGATCTTCTGAGTACCCTAATGAGCTGAAAATGAGACAGTTCTAATGGGCAGCTAGCTAGAGGTTGAGGAAGTAGGCAGTAGACTTTCAAATCAGCATTTCTGGGACCTGTCCTATTATATGAAGGCTCTGTGGTGTCCCATGGGAGCTACGGATAATCTGAGTTACTGCATTACCAAGGCTAGCTCTATGGGGGGTTTTTTAGCCACAGGCAAATGAGTTTGCTCTACATTTACTACAGGCTAAAATCACCCACACAAGTAGTGTTTTCTGCTCCAAGCAACTGTCTTTTCTGCCTCTGTTATACACCTGGTTTTCAGCAACAACATCCTGATATGTACTAGAATTTTCACATCCTTCCCGTCAAATATGTTCCAAAAATCTTGCAACTATGCACTGTCACTTGGAGGTCTGCAATTAATGATAGCAATGCAGTATCTAAATTTGGGAAAAAGGATGTAGTGTAAAATTTAGGGTGATACAGCATGTGCTGCTACTGCAATGACCCAACATGATTCGAGCATTTATTTCTGTTCCATGGGAAAGAGTGAGACAGATTGTTCAAGGCAGGATAAGCCAGATTCTCAGCATAGAAATTGATAGAGCTATGCTGCTTCGCACCTGTAGAATACGTGGCCCACTGCTGCTCACCTAAAATATTGTGATTATTTTATTTAGAACCAATATAGACATATTTCATCTGGAACTGATACAAAGATGGATGACCTGAGTAATGCTCCCTTCAGAAGGGCTTGCTTGGAGCAACCAGATTAGTTCCCATCAATCAGGGGCCATACATAGTTTATTTCACATCCTAGCACTTCAGAAATTTCTGTTGTGGAACATGGGATCTGATCTGTTGCAAAAGAGTCTGAACAGGCTTATGCAGATAAAATGCACAGAACCAAGATAAGGGGGAAGCTAGATCCTTGCCAGAAAGAACTGTAAAAGCAAGAGCCCTTTTCCATTGCCATTGGGGCTCATAGGTATATGCACCTCACGTCAGTAGGAAAGGGAACACACCCTAAAACATCTAGAACCTAATTCTGAGTATACGCTAAAGCAGCGGCTCAACCTTTTTCAGTCAACATACCCCTTGGTCTCAGAGTGAGACTTCACCTACCCCCTAGGAGCGATGTTTGCGATGCGAGATTGAGGCATGGAGCAGGAGTAGGATATCTGGTTTCCACACACATGCACATTTTATGGCAGTAAAACCCCAGGCAATTTCCAATTGTCAAGACTTTGTTTAGGCCCTTCGACCTGTGTTAGACAATGTATGAAATATAACTCAAGTGTCCCCTGATGAGACTTCACGTACCCCTGATTCAGAACTGCTGCTCTAAAGCATCTACACTGCTGCCATTGAAATGACTCCTCATTTACACCAGCATAAGTCAAGTCAAGAAGATGAAATTCAGTTCCAGCTTGGTCCCCACAATCCTGACTTCCACATACTTTTTGGGTGGGTATCATCCAGCATATGATAGGTTTGGTAAGCGAAGTGGAGCCAGTCTTCTGCTCAAAGCATTTCCTGTATTGCAGACAAACAAGCTGAAATGCAGTCATCTCTGGAGTGAGCAGCAGCCGGACGTTGTCCAGCTTTGATTGAAAGGAGGAGGATCTGGTTATGGCAGTACAAAGGTGCTAAGTTATTCCTTTAAGAGAAAGGGAATAACCTAAAACCATATAAGGCACATAATTACCCCCATATTAGAGGTTGTATTGATTAAATTATTTTAGTAAAAGAAATCACATCCCTAAATGAAATAGTCGTATTGGTACAAAACCTGTGCGTAAACAGGCTCTAAGAGTGTGTTTTTCATTTTTTAAAATGTGTTGATGTGTGGCTGAAACACGGAGCCCAAGCCTGGGTGAATGTTAGCATCAGGTGAGCATGCCTTGCCATTCTCTGAACTCATCTATAAAGGTTTCTGTGAAATCAGCTCCAGTCCTCAAATGAAAAACCTTAACTGAATGATTTGGAATATATCAGGTGGCGTTTGTGTGCTGAAGGAACTATGGGCTAAGTTTTTTCATGACAGCAATTTTGTACCCTCGAGCTTCTGATTCTTGCAGAATGCATGTGTGTGTCTTGAGAATAAGGTGTGCCTTTCCCGTTTAAAATCACACTGAAAAGCTTTTGGATCCTTCTACAAACCAGCCAAGACATTTTGGCTTTATGCAAGCAGCCTGTAATACACTGAGCAACTGTCTTTTTATTCGAGGCTTGCATGGGCTGTAGTGCAGCGTGAGGCTTTTAGGCACAACTGAAAAATGAAGGTAAATGTTGGAACCTTATAACGTACCGACACGAGGAACATTTATGACTTAACCCAAACTAAGTGTTACGTAAGTGCCGAGCACTGCCATTATTCATCGTTAATTCTAGTGGGAATTATTACATTTCTCTGAACCTCGTACATGTTGGTTGCAAGAATGCTAAACGTAGAATGCCGTTTCTGGGACATTAGCCCCTCCGGCTATAGATGAGACTTTTGCTCTCTAACTGTTAGGGTTGTAAGATTCTTGCTGGACTCGTCTGTGCTTCTGAAAACTCCATTCAAGAGCAGCAAATGAGAGTGCTGTAGGGCCCCCAAGTATTTTTCCTTTCAACTGTTTTTTCAACCTTGATTTGGAATGGGACATGATGAAATGCTACCAAAAAATCTTGGCCTCACATGATTTTCAATGTCACTTTACAGATTTGATAGGTCCTGATAGCTCAGAGAGGCATGCAGACTTCTGGGTGCCTAACTGAACTCCATGTCCTGACAAATCTAGCCAATCTTTCGGTTGCCTATCTGATCCCAGATTGCTCATCAGGGTTATCACATGAATTTCACTCCAAAGGAGAAAAAAAAACATTTATTTTCTTGTCTTTTCTTTCTTGTCTTGTCCTCAGTATTTGTTCAGCTAGAGAGAGTTTACACAGCTTGTGAAGAATTATTTTGTAAGAAATTAGATTTCTGTAGCTCTTCAGTTTCATTTTGTTTTCAACTGGCAGCGCTCTCCATGCACCCCTTCAGAGCCCTAATCCTTACAAAAGCAGGAAATATCTACTGTAAGTGAAGGTTTTATGTTTAAAAGAGAGCAGAAGACCACCCCTGCAGAGGAGAAAAAAATGTCTTTAGTTCCATTTTAGAGATTAGATAAACAGTGGCATAGATCCCACAAAGCAGATCATTGGCCAATATTTCCACTAGCCCCATCATCTGGAAATATTCTGATTGGTTGTTAGTCTCTATCCCCAAAGTGACATTATTTCAGTGATAAGGAGTGTACATCGGTGCCATTGCTGCAGAGAGCTCCAGAGGGGCAAACAGTACATAGGCACAGATCTATCAGTAAGACTATACAAAGTCAGTGTTTCCATGGGTTTGAATGCAGGTTATGCCCCTGCATAGTTTCTTTTAGGTTGGTGGGGGGACAGCTTGGAAAGTGCTTTGGGATGAAAGTTGATCTGTCAAGGTAAAAGACTATTATTGCTCAAAGCTTAGAGCTCATGCAATAAAACGATCATTAAGTCTTGAGGAAAGGTCATTCACTTTGCTGTAAAGCAGGTTTCCTTTTGTAATGGATAAATGAGAATTTACCAATAATACTGTGAGGAGACGTTTAATGAAAGAATAATTTTTCCACTGTGTTTCCGTATGTGCCAAGAAGCAATTTCCTAAGTTTTTAACCTGAAGGAGACATGGGAAATATATGTCAGCCCAACCAAACAGTTGTATGACTCTTTAATTTTTAAATAGGGTTTGTGATAAGCTGAATTATAAGAAAAGGAAATAATTGGTATTTTGCAAAAAGGAAAACAGTAAAAAAGGGCTCTTCTGCAGGCCTTCTCTGCCATAGAAAACTTGGAACACGTTGCTTAAATTGGGTGCAGCCCACTGGGGTGAAAGGCAGCAAATGTGCTAGTGTTTTGCTCCTGAGAAGGCACATTTCAGTCCAAACCCAGCGAGAAGAAAAAGGTTCAAGAATATCATCTAGAGTAAGGGTCCACATCCTGGTCAAATGTCAAACTGGATACAGGGGTCAAAACAGAGATCACTTGAATCTCACAAGTTGTGTTTGGCCCCAACTGGTGGAAAGCCCTGGAATCGGATATTCTCACAAGACTGAATGGTATCCAAAGTGCTTTCCGATTCTGCGTTCTGTGCAGAGCCAAAACCATCAGGAAGGCGTGTTTGGATCTAGACAGTCAAAATCAAGCCCTCCTCCTAACATGGAAGAGTCCAAATACACATTTCCCTTTAACTTTCACTGTGAGAAACTTACTGTTGAAAAAGGACAACAAATATTTTTTTACTGAGCTTGGGCTCTACCTGGAAAGAAAAGGGCATCTCCAGTCCAGTGCCTTTGCTGTTGGATTTTCTCCACAAACAGCTTCTGAAGTCACCCACCGCATGTACTTGCTGTTGCTTCAGAAGGCAGAACCCTTTTACTTTGTTATTTATAAAATGAAAATGGGTTTTGGACTGGTGGTATAGACACTGATGTCAGAACTCAAGCACTGTGCAAGTCCTATTTTGCATTTATTTCAGTTGCTGTTTTCTACTGGTGGACTAGAATCTCCCCAATTCTCCTTTTTGTAGCAGTATTAATCCATGTCTCTTGTGTCAGGGAACTACTAGGCTACTATTTTCATTCTGTAGCAATGTTTGCAAACAAAGACATGTTTGGCTTTGGGATATATTGATTTAGGAACTTTCTTAGGACACATTGGGTGTGTCTACACCTGCTTTTACACACGCTTCAACTTAATGCGCATTAGCCTAATACGTGTATTAAGAAGTATTCCTTGTTCATGTTCCCCCAGGAATCACATGCCTCCATCTGAGAGTTTTGTTAGAAGAGGAAAATAAAATGGGACCCTCCATGGAGAAATGCAAGCCAAAAGCACCAAAAGCACCTTAGTGATGTACAGTCACATGTTCATTCAGTCTTGAAGGAAGCATTAAGAGCTAGTGTAATTAGCTACTTGACAAACCCTTTACAATATTTTGGTCTTTCATTGAATCCAGAGTTATGGGTCTGTTCTCAAGCTGAATGGACTCAATGGTTGTTGCATCAGGGTTTGTCTGTCTTATGGTCTAGTTTATCATCACCTGGGACACCTATTACAACTCCCTGCTGTGTCACACTTGCCCAGAAAAAATACTTAAACTAGCCAGGAACTGTTCACAAACAAAAGGCATGTAACAGACACCAGCCTTATGAAATGTTACACAACTACTCACCCAGGGAGAAGAATTTCTTATGATGGGAGAACAAAATATTAATAGGGGTTTTAATTTTTCCATGTCTAGTCCTTATGTTAAAGAACAAGCAAGTGGGTTTTGTGCCAGGGCTAGCAAATTCTCATGACATTTTCCTAAGACTGGCATGAAAGATGGATTTCTTTCCTTCCAATACTGCTTTGCACTTCATGTGACACAGATGCTTCCACATCTGTTTAGTGACTCACACGAAGGGTACATCCCATGCGTGAGGACTCAACACAAGCCAGACTCTATCTCAAACTTTCTGAAGCATTTTCTAGGGATAGTTATGCAATAAATAAGTGGGGACAAATTCCTCCCAGGGATGAATTTGGTTTGTGAAAGTTTAGCTAGCTTTGAAAGTGGTGCCTTGGTTTGGAACACTTTTCAATTTTGAAATAATAAATGCATGTTAGTATTGACAGCCGTGGAGACCATAAAGGCTCTGTTCATCCATCTTCTGAAGTCCATCCTCCTTTATTTCTTAGCTTTTACACGTAGGAAACTCTCAGCAATATTGATGTTTGTAAAAGGCAGGTCTGTTATTGTGTAGGGTTTATTTTACGTGGTACAATGCAGGACTGGGCAGAGACACTTCTACGTGACGTAGCTTTGGTACTGGAAGCAGTACAGCCACAAGAGTGGAAACTGCGGAATTTGTAAATCCTGTCAGGGACCAAGACCTATCTTTAGGCAGCTAAATGCTTTGGCAGATCTTCTGGACCTGTACCTTGAGCAGTCCTCTGAGCTGTTGTTTCTATTTGCTAGAAGAATAAATCAAATTGAATATTCACTGAGACCAATTTATTTGTTGGATTTGGCTGATTTTTTGTTTCTTTTTCTGATCACAAATTATTCACATGTGAGTTAAGGTCCATATCTTCAGCTGGCATAAGTCTTCAGAGTACTGTTAATCTTGTTGGAGTGATGACACCGAGGATCTTGGTTATCTACATCAGTATGGAGCTGGCTCTGTATATTTCTAGGAACCATTTCCCTATCCTTGTTTGATGAGATCACACCATTCCTTCAATACTGTGGATTCACTGTGCTGTTTGTACACACGACCACCTAAGTCAAGTAGTATGTTTTATTTTCTCACTGGGTGAAGTTTACAGAGAAATTATCACTGAAGGATTAGATCTTTTAGGGGAAAGGAAAGAAGCATTGTAGGGAGAAATGAAAAATCAAAAAACATGGTCGAAATACACCATCCGGTACATGAGTGCTGGGAACAATGTGTATGTTTTAATGAGGCCTGTGGGAGGGGTATCTGTATCATGCTGTGTGCACTAATTTTGGCTGTATAGTCATCCCATGGATTGGATGAATCTTGACCTTAGATCAGGTCAGTGAACCCTTTTGTTTCAGTAACCCCTAAACATGTTGTTGATTTGCTTGGTTAGACCTCTCTTGCATTTTTCCTATAAATTAACTTAAATTTCTAAATGAAAAGTTCTTTGTTGCCAAAAATGAACCTTCTGCTTTATAAACATGTCACAAAGCAACATGTGAAAATTTCCGCCCAGCTGTAGTGATGAAGCAACCCAGTCTCCCCAATAACCTAAGCGGTTATGCTGTAGTGTCCCCGTGTTGGCTTTTTGCAAGGGATGCATATCTGTTTCTCCCTTTTTGGTCAGCTCTGTGCTTTAGAAATATTTTTGAAGAATGCATGCACTCTTCATGACATCAGTAGAAAGATGACGGTAATATTGTGAATGGCAGGATTCCAGTTCCTCATAATGAAAGCTGTGGGATGAGTGTCTTTTGTTTAAATGTCAGAGGATCATAGATGTCAGAGATGAGAAAGGGCCTTTAGATCATTAAGCCCAAGTTCCAGTTTGGAAATTGTAGATGCCTAGGGCCTGATTCTGATCTCGCACTACTCTCACATCAGCATAACTCCATTGGAGCCACTCTTGATTAACACAGTCTCTGTGAGACTGCAACCGATGGAGAATATGACTTCAAATATTCATGTAAGTATTTTGTTTAGAAACACATGTGGCCGTGTTTTATATTTCATGGTTAAGTAACCTCCAACTATGTAAAGAATTAGCATGGAGAAATCTTGGAGGCCAAACTAATTACAGTTGTTTAAAGTGTAGGCAATGAACCGTGACCTGGATATAAAACATTTCCAGATAGCTGGTATAATAAACTGCTATATTTTGATTCACTTATTAATTGATTACTCTGAAGGTAGTGGCACTAGAATCAATGGAACTGCTTTTACAGTAGAGTGATGGAAGCAAAGATACCAAAAGGATGTCTACTTCTTTGAAGTGCGAGATATCCAGCTGGTGTGGATTGGCACAGATCCAGTTAATGGACATTAATGGAATAAAGTTTTACACCAGCTGAGAATTAGGCTGTAACTACTTAGTACCAGTCATATTTTACATCTTGAAACACATTCCTTCTTTAGTTTTTTTCAAATCATGGGTATGTGACCGTTGTGTGAGGCACTGTACAGACACAAAGTAGTAGACAGTCCCTTCCTGGAAAAGTTTGCAGTCTAAAGTGTGAAATTGTTCAAGACCTTAACCGAGAAATTAAGACTCACAGTGAACCTGCGAGGTAGATAAATAATAATATTCTACTGCTGAAATAGGAAAAAAGAGGCACCAATAGTTAAGTGGCCTGTTTTCAAACATCTCTGGCAAAAGCCAGGGATAGAAACTACCAAAGTATCCTCTTATTCTCTCTCCATCATTGCAGGCTCCTTTTTTTTTTTTTTTTCCATGGGTTAAATCTATTTAATTTTTCATTGTGTATTCTTTTATAAATGTGCTTTGGCAGGAGTTGTGATGTTTTGGTTAGTAATCCACTTATTTTGTGGTTAAGAAAAATATCTCAAATAATGCCTTGGACACATTGCTGAGCAGATGACTGTCATTTTTGGCAGCTCATGTGGCATGAGGAGCATGTAAAGAAACATCTTTTTACATAAAAAGGAGAGAGCAAACCCTCACATTTGTATATCTACAAGTATAATATACACTCACTCACTATCAAATTATAGCTACAGACATGGTTTACACCCACATACATATCCACATTCACACTTCCCCTTGTATACCGTACGTTTCTAGATGCATGTGCACGTGTATGTATTCCGTGATGGAATGATGGCAAGACCGAGGGACGATGGAAATACCTCCAATCCATTTCCAGTAACGCCAAGCTGAAAGAAGGCTGTGTTCTCATGGCCAAATAGTGTCTTGCTTGCTGCCACCCTGCTAGTTGCTTGCCCTGATTGTGATGCAGCCATTCAGTTTAGACCTAAGATTGAGGGAAAGCTGTTTGATCCTAGATGGCTGGGGGCAAAAATAAGGGTACTTGAGGAACTTGTCCATGAACGTCTGGGCTTTGGTTGCTTATTCCCAGAAAAATATGCAAGTCATTACATGTCCCTTTGCAGCTGAATGCTCCCACACTGGGCAGATTAGTAACTTTAATAAGACAGAGGTTACTGCTAGCAAGGCCTGCATACTACCAGTCATCACCATTGGAGGGCATGTGCTTCCAAAGCTGTAGATGAGCTCACCTGTCTGCATGAAGTCTATGTCCATGGTGAAATCTCCAAGGAAATTGCTGAAGTTGGCACCATCTTTGGAAGATTATGTGAATGCCTTTGGCACAGGAGAGGCATAACTTTGTAGCCAAAATTGAAAATCCAGAAGGCAGTGGTTCTGACCTCCTGGCTCTCTACATGTGAATTATGGATGACCTACAGCCATCACATCAAGAAGCTGGTCCATTTTCCTGTAAGTTGTCTGAGAAAGCTAATGAAAATAAGATGGCAGGATGCAATCCTAAATTCTCAATTCTTTCAGTGAGCAAAAATGCCAAGTATCAGTGCTGTGATTATGCAGGTACAGCTAGAAATGTCTGGCTGTTAGGATGTCTGATAAGCAGCTCCCCATTAAAATCCTTTTAATGGACAGCTGTGCTCTGGCAGCCACAGCTGGTGGGCAACAGAAGAGATACAAGGTCTGTTCAAAACAGCCCTGAAGTTAGCGCTGTATTGACATGCAAAGCTGGAGACAAACAGCCTGTCAACGGGAGGCATGGTACAAATTACAGCCTAATTTGCATTGAGAACCAAAGCATCCAGGATGCAGAGCACAAGTGCGTAGACCCAGGTTTTGGCATTAAGAGCTGCTATCCTAGTTGTGATACCAGCTACCACCTTACATCGAGTCAGTAACTGTACATACTAGGCGAAAACCAAGCTTACCAGCCATCAGAGACTGTACTGCATCAGTCACGAGAGGAAATGCAGTTGCCTTAGACTAAAGAGGATAATGACTATATTACTAGGTATATCCACACATCAACACAAATACATTACTGAATATATACTTGTGCCACACACTTATACCCTACATTACATACGTAGTCTTGTACAAGTATATATAGTCACACATTCACGTGTTCAGCTTACCTCATCCATCATATACATGCAAACGTTTGTGCTTTGTTTTCTAAAATCTGTTCGTATTAAAACTATTGCTGTTTGCATTTTCATACATTGTAGCCTTGGAATAGTTTAAATGTGCTTGAAATCTAGGATCGCTTTTTCTTTCTTTTCTGTAAACTTGTGAACCGATGTGAGCATTTTTGTCATAACCCGTAGATTAAGTCAATATGCTTCTTTCTCTGGGAGGGGGAAAAAAACGAACAAATAGCATCTGTCTTTCAATAAAATGCATATGATGGCCGTAGGATGTTTGAGGATGTCAAATTGCATTGGAAATAACAAGTTTATTTGCGTACATTTGTTCGTGTTTGTGGTTACCAGCACAAAACTTGTGCTGAAGAATTAAAGGTTGACCCTTTAAAGAACAGATATATGACATGGTTGCAGCACTAACGTTATTTTTTATTTACGGTAGCATCTACAGGCCTGAATCAAGATTGGGGCCTTCCTGTGCTAGGCACTGTACATACACAGGAAGAGACAGCCTATGTCCTGGAGAGCTGAGAAGCTAACTAGGTAAGACAAACCATGAAAGAAAGGAAGAATTACTGCCGTTTTTCACATTGGACCCAAGGGCATAGAAAATAATTGACATTAGTTCACACAGAGCCAAGAAGGACCCCTGCTCTGAAGGTCTTTAGATTCTGTGGTGTGCGCTAGAAAACTGGAGCACATGAACTGTTCTATCATTCCATTGTTTGGAGGGTCTTTTGAATCATATGATGCTATTATTAGCAATAATAATTAATTACTAGGTATTTATTTGTATTGTAGTAGCACTTAGGAGCCCAAGTCCTGCACCAGCAACCCATGGTCCTAGGTGTGGTATGAGCACAGAACAAAAAGTCACTCCCTGCCCCACAGGCTTTGCTGCATGTTCTAATTAATAATAATGCTAAATGTGCAGTGCCTAGAGCAAGGAGCCTCAAGGAGCAAAGCAAATTAAGCTTATTATAAGGCTCTAAGAGAAGGACTTTTCACCTGGAGATTCTGGAGTGCTTATACAAAGGGAGGAAAGAATTAGTTATCTTGCACAAATGGGAAGTTGAACCAAACAGAAGGGGAGTGGTGTGTCTAGATTCCATGACCAGCCAAAAGCCTGAGCTAGGACTAGTATTATCTGGCAGGTAATTATGTCAGAAACCTGTGCCAGGGCACAGAGCAAGACCTAGGTCCTCGTGGTGCAGATGGGTGTCATTGTAAATCTGTGCTGATCCTTTGCACAGGGTCAGTTTTCACATCAGCAAAGTAAAAACATCTGAGCTATGGAACCAGAAGGTTTCTGTGATCTCAGACACGTCAGTTAATCTCTCAGTGCCTCTACTTATCTACTTAGTCCCTACATTGGTTAGAATATTATTTCCTGTTTGGCTGTATTATCAGGCTTCATGATATATTCAGGCCTGTAAGTATTCTTCCTTGTGTCAAAAGTCAGATGCTCTTCAGACAAACAATGAGAGGCATCAAACATCATTTTTGTGTCAAAAAACAACTTTACTTCCTCTAAGTGGACGCTAGCAAAGCAGTCTGGAGAATTATAAAAGTACAGGAAATAGTAAGCATCTGTGATAGGACTTCCTGAGCTCCACAGAAATTAGCTGCACGTTAATAATAGCACATGATGGCATTTATTCATGCTATTCAGAATAAGATACTAAAACATCTGATGTACCAATTACTCTACAAACATGCATGTGAAAAAAGGAAGGGGAGCCTAACGGCATTTTTTTTAAAGGTATTAAGGCCTCTGACTCAGACCTAAATACTTTTAAAACTTGTCTTAAGTCCAAGTGGTAGAGAGCTAGACCTCAACAGTGTCCATTTTCTAATGTGTCTCAAACTTCTTGTTAAATAAGAGCTTTTTCAGTTGGGACTCTGGGGCCCCACCTTCAATCTTTAAAAAGGCCATTTCCCCCAAATATGGAGTGATAAGAGTGCAAGCCCTTTCCAGCAGAATCATTCCATTATTATCTGTATCACTTCAGCATCTCACAGCCCCAGCTGAGATCAGTGCCCCATTGCATTAGGTACAGTGCATATGCCTAAGAGAGAGTCCCTGTATGAAGAGCTTGAAGTCCAGGAAGACAGGGCAGACAAAGGAATTGTCATCTGCCCATTTTATAGAGCGAATTGAGGCACAAAACAACGTGCCTGTGGTTCCATAAGCTGTCTGCTGCAGAATGGGAAAGTGATCCCAAATTTCCCAAGGCCCAGTCCCTCAACCTTAAAAACATTGCTACCTTAGCTTTTTGTACCAAGCTCTTAATGGGCCTTAAAATTATACTTCCTTTTGGAGTGTCTGTTAATATCCAGCATCTGAGAAGATGAGGCTCGCCACAAAATCAGGTAGGACAAGTACACCTAGGCCTGGCCTGTCTCTTGTTCACCTTCTCTCTACAAAGCATCATAGGACTGTGTGATCCAGTTCCCATAAACTACAGCTGCTGCTTCACATTTAAATTCAGGTCCATTTTTTTTCTTTGAGGATCTCAGTGCATTAAGCCTCACAAAATTTCTGTGATTTTTAACAAGTACTATTAGAAAATTATCAGCAGCAATTATTTTTTTGCAGGAAATTTGAAAGAACAAATTATTTTTACTTTTTTCAACATCTTCTGTGAAATGTTTCATGGTTTCACTAAGAAACCAAAAATCCTGACACCCAGTTTGTGATAAAATCACTATTTAATGAAACAGGCATCAACATGTTTATTAAAAAAATAATTTTCAGCCAAAAAATAAAGGTTTCAAAAACCATGTTTCTTAGAAAAACTGTTGTCATCCCCCCTCCCTTTTTGGCAAACCATTTGAAAGTTTTGTTGAAAATAAAATTGTTTTGTTCAAAAAATTTCATTTCTGCAGATAGCAATTTTTTTTTATTATAGCATAATTTCAGCCATCATTATCGTTATTTAACCAAGAGGAAAAAGTGAGGTACAAAGACAAGCATGAGTACAAATGACATTAGAACCCAAAATTCTTGACATGGAGTCCCATGATCTAACCAACAGAATATACTTCTTTCCATAAAAAAATATTTTATGATAGAGGCAGTGGAATTTTACAGTGGTTCATAAGCAAACTAGATTTTCAGGTTCAGTAACATTACAGATCAGTAGTTGCTGTTTTCAGTTCCCAGGTTAATTTTATGGAATATCTTCTATTGTGCCAAACTTTAATTAATTCCAAATGACTTCTGGTTTTCTTTACTTTTTTTCCCCTTTGCATGTTGCTGTCTAACAAAGGAACTAAACTCTCAATTTTCCTAAGACTGGTGATTATATGCCTAAGTGATGAAGAATCACAAGTATTTTTCTGAAAACCAATTACAGACGTTTAGGATAAGGGTGACATGCATCCTTAAAATATGTTAAGCTGCTTTAATTTAAAGTAGATGAAATGCAAAAATGTGAGGCCTTGTTAAGAGGAGTAAGCAATTTCAGTGTGCAGTTATACTTTTCTAAAAGATTAAATGCTTTGCTTTTCTGCAACGTATTTTGAACCAAATTCTGTAAGTATCCTGAGGATTTTTATAAAGCAGGGTTTTGCGAGACCCATGTTTCAGTAGTAATACCATATTTGTAAATTGGTTTGATGGAGCTAATTTTGCTAAGCATTTTTTATTTACAGGATGTTTTTTGCATTCATTTTGGGCATGAATGTACACTCTGTGCCAGATCCAGGGCTACTTATCTGGTTTTGTGTCACCAAGGCGGTACAAACAACTATGGAATAGCTATGTAGTAGCTGAAACTCCTTCCTGATACAGAGTTTGTTTGAAAAATTAGACGGTGATAGGAAGGAGGTGGCAGGGGGTGAGAAGAATGAAGGATATCAAGTTGGTGGTGGGGAGTTGTATGTGCTTTGTCTGAGCTTGTGGTTGCAAAACACGCTCTGCAGAACAGTGGCATTCCCTGTATTTTAGAATGGCATATAGGATGTTCTGACTTATTCCAGGGACTCATTTCATCCCATGACTAACTCAGGGCAGGGGATACAGACTGATGCCTAAAGCCACCCTTTCTCCATCTTAATTGTTGCTTGAGGTCTAAGCCCCTTGCTCATAAAGACCCAGAATGAGCACACATGCCACTTGAAACTCATAGTTGGGAAAGTTTGTTACTAATTAGCTTTGTAAAATTATAATAATCTGATCATTTCTACCTTCCCAGTACATCTCATGTTAATTTAGCCTTGGGGAGAAAATGAATCAAAGGCAAGTTATAGTTGGGTAAAAAAAATCAACCTCTAACTAGCTTGGTTTCTAGAGTGCTGATCCTGTTCCTCTGTGGCTCAGATTAGAGGAACCATGATGCCTAAAAATCCAAACTGATGCCTTAAAGATGGGGCATGTCCACATTGCTCTGGGCAATATTTCATTGCATTTCATTTGAGGGTTTGTGCATGCTTTCAAAGTGTTTTCAGTATTAAACAAATTGCACCCCCTTCCCCTTCACCTCAGAGTTAGTAAATCATTGTGGTGGCTGGAATGTCCCTCTCTGATGCCTTTTTATCTGGATAATCTGATATAGTCATTTGTTCACTCTCTCAGATTGATAGTGCCTTTCCTAATACCCAAGAACTCAAGGGGGAAGTTTCAGGGGAGGGTCACCCTCCAAGATGACTCCCAGATCCTTTTCCACCTCCGTGCTGACAAGAGGGGAGTTCCCCAGCCTGTATGTGTGGTGCCGATTGTTCCTCCCCAGGTGCATCACCTTGCACTTGTCTGTGTTAAACCCCATCCTGTTCTCCTCCGCCCATCCTTGTAACCTGTCCAGGTCCAACTGTAGCCTGTTGCTCCCCTCAATTGTGCCCACTTCCCCCCACATCTTAGTGTCATCAGCAAACTTGAACAGGGTGCTTTGCACCCCCTCATCCAAATCACTGATGAAGATGTTGAACAGGGCGGGCCCAAGGACCGAGCCCTGTGGGACCCCACTTCCCACGTCCTTCCAGGTCGAGAAGGACCCATCCACTACCACCCTCTGGGTGCGACTCTCTAGCCAGTTGGCGACCCATTGGACTGTATGGGTGTCTACGCCACAGTCCCCCAGCTTCCTAATGAGAATGGGGTGAGAGACAGTATCAAAAGCCTTCCTGAAGTCTAGGAAAACTATATCCACTGCCACCCCTGCATCCAATGATTTAGTGACCTGGTCGTAAAAGGCCACCAGGTTGGTCTGACAGGACCTGCCGCTGATGAACCCGTGCTGGTTGCCCCTGAGCATGCCGTTCCCTGCTGGCCCCTCCTGGATGCGTGCCAGAATAATTTTCTCGAACAGCTTGCCCAGGATCGAGGTAAGGCTGACTGGCCTGTAGTTCCCCGGGTCCTCTTTCCTCCCCTTTTTGAAGATGGGAACCACGTTGGCCCTCTTCCAGTCCTCCGGCACCTCTCCAGAGCACCACGAGTGTTCATAAAGCCGTGCCAGGGGACTTGCAATGACCCCAGCGAGTTCCTTCAGGACTCTAGGGTGAAGATCATCCGGGCCGGCTGACTTAAAAATGTCCAGCCCCTCCAGAAGCTCCCTAACTAAATCCTCACTCACTCTAGGCCCAGGTGAGCCTCCCCCGGGGCCCAAAGGGGGCCCAGCAGGGAGGTGGCAGTTCTGGTCCTTACTGAGGAAGACAGAGGCAAAGAAGTTATTAAATATGTTGGCTTTGTCGTCTGGCGTGACAACCAGATTCCCCGTCTTGTCCTGATTATAATCTTGCTTCTCTTCCTCCTCCTGCATCAATAGGTACTCAGTGTGGACTTCTGTTTTTATGAAAACCCAGAGGCCCAGCCACACCGGGAGCACAACACATAGCTCCCAGGATCTCTTGGTGAGGGGGCTCATGGGATAGCAGGTCAAGGACATACAGGGTGGGAAAAGGATGTGGCAATATAGTGAAGTTTCCCACAGTGACAGACGTAATCTCTCCCTCTCTTTGTATTTCCCCTTTCTCACTCTGTTAGCTTCCATCAGAGTCATCCTATTAGTAATAACGATAACATTATATAAAACCTGCCCTTTCAAAGAGCAGGAGACCTCTGAATCACAGATTTGGCTTGCTGAATCAAAACACTTTTTCCTGTCT
>NW_017728965.1:1782275-1785796 GCF_001723915.1 Gavialis gangeticus
TTCTCCCCTTTCTCACTCTGTTAGCTTCCATCAGAGTCATCCTATTAGTAATAACGATAACATTATATAAAACCTGCCCTTTCAAAGAGCAGGAGACCTCTGAATCACAGATTTGGCTTGCTGAATCAAAACACTTTTTCCTGTCTGCTGCCACCCTTTCCCTGCCTTGCTCTCTGCACATGCCAGGTCCTGAGAGACAGCATCAAGACTTTCTTTAAAACAGCTCCCAGAATATAAAAAGAACAGCGATTAAACAGTGATTGCAACAGTAATCAAAGAATGGCATTGCTGAATCCTCTTGAACGTGCAGTCCTCCCTCTTGGGATTTGGGATGGAAATAATCCAAGTGAATCCATGAGATTTTGATTGGAACAAGTCACTGGCATGGCTCTTGGCTGGAACTCCCTTCACCCCTTAAACAGCTGGCTCAGGCTTCAGCTCCCAGGCCCCCAGAAAAGTGTAGTGTGGCACCGGGAGGCTGAGTAAACATATCTGATGCACTTTCTCAGCAGGCAGAGCCGGGAAGTCCATTACGGTTAGTCTGAGTGGGATTTCTGTCTTGTCTTGTTGACGTACATTGACACAAAGCATAAGTGTTTCGTGTCCAGCAGTTAAGCCAGAGGGGGATCAGGAGTTGGGGAGAGGCAAAGGAACCAAGATGGAAGGAATAAAGGGAGATCTTTAAGATGGAGGATGGTATATAGGCACAGAGGTAGAAGGCATATGCTGGGACAGGGGGCATTACGGAAGAGAAGAGAGAGAACAAACTGAGAAGGGTAGACAAAAGTGTGGGGCATGAGGTGAGGGGCTGCAGGGGACGGGGAGAGAAACAGGGGATTGAAATTGAAGAGAGAGTCATGAAAGAGCTAAAAGAGGAAAAGAGAAAAAAAGCCAATGGTGGAGAGAAAGGGATGGGAAGAAGAGGCAGCTAGAAAGGAAGGGAGTGCCCCAGGTTGGGGTCATTGGAACTAGGTGGAGTGGGGGACTACCCCATGACCCTCCAGCAAAACCCTCATGCACGTGGGAACTGCTATAGGCCCAGTCCTGTCAACCGAGATAAGGATATTTAATGTGAACTGTAGGAAAAGGGGGAGGAAGATGACTTAACAAGGGAGTGACAGACAGGTACATAGATCAGACCTATGAACCAACTTATGCCCTGAATTGTTATAAACACTGGGCCTAGGAAAAATCTTGCTTTCCAAATAGCCCCATCTACATTTTTTCCAACTAGCAACCTCTCTCCAAAAATTGACAATACCAAATACTTTAATGAAGGTGACACTCACTCCCCAACACACACGCATTGTCAAACATTATTTTGGTTAAAGATCTTTATGACTGTTCCCCTTTTCCTGGCGTCATGTTTATTATTACAGCAAAGCAGTGCTTTTTCTAATAAACTTTTTACATATCTTTTAAAATGCCTCCTCATAATCCAGTGAGCCTTCCCATAAAATGCTCCTCAGTGGAAGAAAAGCAGATTCCATAGGGAGACTTGAACCAGACTCCGATTCTTACCATTGCAGCTGTTTAATAGCATATGTTTGTTAATGGCTTATGCTGAGATGATGAAAAATGTAAAACTATGGCCAAGATTTTAGGTTAGTGATTCTAGGGCAGGGCCAGGCAATTTTGGCAGGAGGGCCACTTAATGAGCTTTGATGAGTTGCTGAGGGCCGCAAGGGTAGCCCCACCTCTTGATCGCCATCTCGGGATTGGAAGTCTCACCCCTAATCCCCGACCTTTGCTACCAGAAGTCCCTCCCCTCCCCCTGGAAATACTCCTTTTAGGACAAGGGGTTTGCCATCTTGGAACCGGAAAAAAAACAAATTGTATACTAAAAATCAAACATCTGTTATAACATATTTTAATTTTATATCAAAAAAGATGTTGTCCTTATTTACATGTGTTTGTGTAGTGTATATAGAGGTGATTGCACAATAGTTCAAAATAAAGTTTTATTTGTGTGTTGGTATGGTTGGGGGGGTGGATGTGTGTGTGGTGGAGGTGTGGGGTGTGTGTGTTTGTGCAGTGTGGGTGTGGGCAGGGTGTGGAGGAGGGTGTGTGGGGGTTTTTTTGGGGGGTGTGGTTGTGGAGTTTGTGTGATGGTGTGAGGGGCATGGGGGAAAGTATGTGGGTATGGTAGGGTGTGCATATGGGAGTCCCCACCACACACACGCCCCCCTCCCTCCCATGGTGCACAGCAGAGGTCCTGGGAGCTACACATGAGATGAGGAGCCCTGTGCAATGGAACTGGGTTGAGTTGGGCTCCACTGCCCCACCAGACATGGGGCCCACAGTCTGGGCTCTGCGCTTCTGCCCAGCAGCCACTTCCCCCCCACACACCACTGCTTCCGTACCTGCTGCCTGGAGTGCTGCAGCAGGGACACGTGGAGGAGCCACTGAAGGCCAGGGAAGCTGAGCAGTTCCCCAGGCAGCTGCAGAAGCAGCAGCCCTACCTGAAAGCTGTGTGCTGGCCAGGGCTGGGGCTGTCCCACACACAAGAGTGGGAGCACAGCACACTGCCCAAGGGGGGCTCGGTCCCATGCAGAGCACAGCAGGAACAGCTGTGGGCTGGGTTGGATACGATTAATTGCCAGCCACTTGCCCACAGGCCAAATGAAGTCACCTGGTGAGCCAGATCTGGCCCACAGGCCATGTTTTGCCCGCCCCTGTTCTAGGGACATCAGTTTTCTTATGTCCACACTAATTATTAATATAAATAATTTGTTTGATTGCATTGTGATAACACCAGCCTGAAACACCTTCCCATTTCCTTAGACTTAAGCTCCTTTAGATTGGTTCAGTGTGGACAACTGAAAATGGAAACAGCAAAACTCATTTACTTTTAAAATAACTGGCCTGTATTTTTGTTTAATTTCTTGACTTTGAATGGTCCAAAGCTGATTTTATTCCCATAGTAATGTACAGCTGTTATCACAAGTCAACCAGTAACATCTATGTTGATAATTGGATTCACTTTATAACCTCACAGTTTTCCATAAAAACAAATATCTTTGCTTCTTCTGACATACTGTATGAAATGGAAAGGAGGCTCATGGGGAAATTTTCATTAGGAAAAATTATTTGAAGGCCTCATTCATCTCCCCTTTTCGCATAATTGTTTTATGTCTTGAAAAAACAAATTCAACAAGAGAGTAAGCAGACCTGTCCAAAGTCCACGGAATTTCAGTGGAAGTCTTTCCATTGACTTCAAGGCCTTTGGCTCACACCCCAAGTGAATAAAGTAATTCACATCTGTGTTTGCAGGCTTTGGGCCTAAGTCGACACAATCAGCTGGGACTCTATCACTGGAATGCTTTGCTCAGAAAGATGAGACAACATCAGAGTAACATCTACAAGCTCAAAAGGTTCAAAGGGTTCTCGCAAGAGGCTATGCAAGAACTTTAAGGGCACTGACAAACATCAAGGCCCCCAGTCTAACTCATGGTGCTTTAGATAAAGTGCTATGAGTTAGAGTGCCCCCCCACCCCAGCCTATGCTGGTTGGCCTGGAAA
>NW_017728965.1:1790796-1792681 GCF_001723915.1 Gavialis gangeticus
GTGAATAAAGTAATTCACATCTGTGTTTGCAGGCTTTGGGCCTAAGTCGACACAATCAGCTGGGACTCTATCACTGGAATGCTTTGCTCAGAAAGATGAGACAACATCAGAGTAACATCTACAAGCTCAAAAGGTTCAAAGGGTTCTCGCAAGAGGCTATGCAAGAACTTTAAGGGCACTGACAAACATCAAGGCCCCCAGTCTAACTCATGGTGCTTTAGATAAAGTGCTATGAGTTAGAGTGCCCCCCCACCCCAGACCCAACAGAGGCTTACCTGTTGTGTCGGGGGAAGGGAGGGTAGATGGGGATCGAGCCTGTCTGCAGTGGAAGAGCCACCCTCTCCCCCAGCCCCACCCCCGCCCCATGCTCTTCCATCTCCAGTGCTGCCTGCAGGAAGGGAGTGGAGAGGGAGAGCGAGCTGTGGGCTGGGGTTTGTCCAGCCTGAGCTGGAAGGGAGGGTGGGGGTTCCAATCTACCCACTTCCCCACTCCGGCTCAGGCCGGGCAAACCCCAGCCCACAGCTCACTCCCTCTTCCCCCTCGACTTCCTGCGGACTGCCCTGGGAATGGGGCTGGGATGATGCACCATGAATTAACTCCAGCGAACACAAGTGAAGCATCTTCATCTGATTCCTCATTTCATAGTTTCATAGTTTCTAGGGTCGGAAGGGACCTGAGCAGATCATCTAGTCCGACCCCCTGCCATGGCAGGAAAGAGTACTGGGGTCAAACGACCCCAGCAAGGTGTTCATCTAACCTCCTCCTCCTCCTCCTTGTTGAGGGTTAATTTGTTGTGTGATGGACCACTTTAAAAATACTCTGCAGCTGTGCAAGTGTGTCATGGCATGGCTGTAGAGCACTTTTAGGGGGCCAATCACATGACAAATGTAACTTCTGTCTGTGCCCTAAAACTTCTGGGTGCTCATTTGAGGCAGAGGTCTGCCCATCTCCAATCCTGGCTGGTTCTTCCACTAGCCACCTTTGATGGTATGTGGGTCAAGATACACTTACAGCTGCAGGACTTTCTTTCCCACTGTTATTAACTCTATGAAGTGACATCGATAGCAGAAGTCTTATGTGAACACTGTGTCTTGTGGTATTTTTAGACTCCCTGAATGGTGGTACATGACAGCCTATTGATGCCAGCACTTCGTAAGTGGCTTTGGATTTTGAGCGCTTTAATTTCTGGGGGCCAGATTTTTAAGAGTAGTGCTTTTGTGACTCATCTGCTGCTGTAGTGGTTGGGCCCCTGCTATGAGTTCTGTGCTAATCATCAGGTACAGGGCGATTCAGCGTGTACAGAGAAGTGGCACAAAGCTTATGCTCTAGTTAATTCTTACTTATTGTGAGGTTCTAAGCAGTTTATAGGCCTCCCTTGTTCACAGGTCTCTTCCCAGGGATGAATCTAAAGCTGAAAGATAAATGAGTTTATTGCAAGTGGCGAGGGGCAAGGAACAGACCAATTTTGTGCACAAATTGTGTGGCTGATGGAACTTACAGGAAATCACCATTTCATCATCTGGCCAGCTGGAGAGTTAAAAGGTTGATTAAGAGTTGCACAGTTGTGCCATCAGTTACTAATCACATCCTGCCTTGACTGTTGAAAGATTTCATTTTCAAGTTATGAGAGTTCTGCATGCAAATCCCTTAGATTAGTCCTGGCGATTGTTTATGTGTCCCTTGGACATTGGTTTAAAAATTACCTACTTCATAACAACAGCAATAATAACACTAAGCTCTTACATAAAACTCTCCTTGGCTTGGAAAGTGCTTTATAAAGGAATTCAGTGGCATGATCTCCATGTTATGCACAGGGAAACTGAGGTATAAAGAGGTGAGGTGACTTGCCTGAAGTCACAACAGACCAGAGGCACAGCTGAGGGTA
>NW_017728965.1:1797681-1809084 GCF_001723915.1 Gavialis gangeticus
CTGAGGTATAAAGAGGTGAGGTGACTTGCCTGAAGTCACAACAGACCAGAGGCACAGCTGAGGGTAGAGCCTACATCTGTTGCTTATTTTGGGTGGGGAGAGAGGAGAGGGGGCAAAAGATTATAGTTAGTTTTAAGATGTAGCTTGATAAATTCATGAATAGCTTTATATGAGATGGTTACTGGTGATGTAAGAAGACTGGTTGTGTCTCTGTCACTAGCATGGTACTTACAGTATGGCAGGAGGTAGACTATGCAAGGGTGATCTTCAGATATCAGGTCATGCCAGTTTGAGGGTGTATTTGGAAAACAGTGAGAACCTGCCTAAATGCAGGGAAGGGCCTGGTGATAGAAAGAAAGGACATGTCAAAATGCAGCACAGCTTTTCTTTTTTCCTTCTAATGATGTGGAGCCACATCAACAGCCAGTGAAACTCAGAGCAGGAGAACTGATTGATAACAGCTGAAGATTTGGACCATAATATTTTATCAGAGCTAGTAAAGTCTGCTATAATTCTTTGTGGCTCATTTCTTCATTGTTAAAAAACTAATTGAAAATGCTAAAAGCACCCTGAGCAGTCAGAAATTACCAGAGAATGTGGGTAGTTATGGTATTAGTGGTTACCACTCATTTGAAACTAATTGCACCCTAAGGTAAAACCAAATACAGTAGCGAACTACATCCAAAAATGCTGTCCACATCTGAGGTTATAACCACTATCGTCTTCCAGTTTTAGCATGGTTTGATATTCAAGAGCTTGAAATGAAGAGTGATGGTGTTGGTTTTGGACTGGGTTCCTGCCATTAATCATGAAGCATACTGGTGAGAATCTCAGCTTTCATGGTGGGTCAAAGCCTGTTTCTCAATTACCTTCCATATGTAGCCATGCCTGCTGTTAATATGCAGCACAGCTTTCAAAGACTCTGCTGCTTGATCACAGCCAACCCCTGCTTCCACTGAGGCCTGTTGACTGAAGTCACCGGGAGCAGAATCAAGTCCTAGCAAGAGAACAAGGTGTACAAGTGGCTCCTTGTGAGAGGGAAGTCTGTGTGAACCTGAACAACTACGGGGGTGTTGGGAAAGTATGGTGTAGAATTCAAACCCAGAACCATACCCACATCTGAGAGGTCCTTCCACCCATGTGCACTGCTCTCATCCATGTGCATCACCAACTTTGTGTCAACAACATATAAACATAAAAATGCAGTTTGGGTATTTTTTGATGGAGAGTCATAATTGTTCAATGGGTGTGTTTCTGCACAGGAAAAACCATTCTAACCATAGCTAGAGTGGATCAAGGAGATACCCCAGCTAGCTAGTTCAGTTGCATAAGAGGCAGCAAGAGGCATTGAGCATCACACTTTTGCACTCAGGCCAGAGTCTGAACCACAAATCATCTTCCCTTTTGGCAGAAATTAGATCTCATGCTCTAGGAATAAGACATTCCAGTGAGCATCTCTCTCTCGTGGCCGTATGCGTGCCAGCAAGCACTGGAGTTACCTACTCAGAGAAAAGGGCAAGGTATTTTTCTGTTGACCTTAAGAGGCTTTGAAAATACTCCCACTGATAATGTTAAAGGCTATATACATTATTGTTCAATAGAGAGACCTTCTAGCAAGTTCCTTGGTGGGTGATGCTATGTTTACTCATGGAAACTGGGCACTCTTCGAGGCTTTTATTGGTGCCATCCTTTTTAGCATCCTTGTACATAGCAGACGTCAATGGCTCTCATTAACAAAGACTTGTAAAGGGATAAGGCAGTTGCTAAGGAAACGCCTATTGCACAGGAGCTAAACAAACAACAGCAAGTTCGGCAAGAAGCCATGCACGCTAGGGGCCGGATTCTTCCAGTTATAACCTTTTTTGTGTAAGTAGTCCCTTTGACTTCACTAAGAGATGCTTCACAGTTCACATAAAGGAATAGTTTGCAGGTTTGGGACCAAAGAGACAGAAAGCTTCTTAGCACAAACTCTGAACTTTACACTTCAAGTGGAGCAGATCAAAGGCAGCATGCAGGAGAAAAAGCATACATCCACTTTCGGCCCCTGAACATAATTAGTTGTCATTTAAAAGCCATCCTGTAATCTTTGTTGTGATATTCATTTTTACCAAGGGATGTTAACAGGAAACTTCCGTGTGCATTACTCTCATTCTTCTTTTAATCTTCAGGAAGTTGACAGCAACTCTCAAAGATTAGGCACTTTTCAGTGCAACCAAGTGTTGTCCGTAGAGTGTACCCAGGTATCGCTGCATGCTTCAGACAGGCTGAGAGGCTTGCGGGAAGTTTATTTCTGGTGGTAGCTGCTGAATGAGACTGTGTTGCTGCTTTGATTTATTGACTGGTGGAGTGAATTCATTATGAGTCAGATTTCCATGAAAACTCAGCTAATTTTCAGACCCTGAAATAAAGAAGCATTTTACAAAAGAGCTCAGTGAAGCTATTTTGAGAACTTAAAGGGACTTTGAAGTTGGGTTTGGAGATTTTGCTTTGGTCCATGTTCAAGTTTGCAAGTTGCTTAGCCTAACAGATCGAACACCACCATGGAACCTCATATAGATTTCTAGGACGTGGGGCTGGAAGAAAGTATGAAAGGTCATCTGGTCCATCCACCTGCCCTAGAGCAGGATCAGCTGCCCCTAAACCCTCCTGTCTAATTTGTTTGGAACAAACTCTAGTAATGGAGATTCCAGAACCTCCCGAAGGAATCCATCCTTCCAGTTACAGACCTTTCCGGACGTCTAACCTAAATCTCACTTTCTCCAGTGTATTGCTCGTACTGTACCCTGAGGGCATGGAAGGCAGTTTATACCCCTCCTCTTTGTACTAATCTTGGATATATTTGAAGGCTGCTGCCATGTCACTCTGGCTTCTTTTCTCTTGGCTAAACAAACCAAGTTCTTCCAATCTTTCTTCATAAGTTGCATTTTCTAGGTGCCATAGCTTTCTTATTGCTCTTCTCCAGATCTTCTCCAGTTGGCCCAGATCTCTCATGAAGTGAAGTTCCCCAATCTTAAAACAACTGAACAAATAAAAATAACACCCAAGTAAAACCTTGGGAACTAGTAATATGATTAGAGGCCTAGAGACCAGGTCATATGAGGAGAGGCTGAAAAAATTAGGACTGTTCAGCCTGGAGAAGAGAAGACTCAGAGGGGACTTGGTGATGGCCTATATCAAGGGTATACCTCAGGGCTTGGGGGAGCATTTATTTGCCAAGGCCTCCCAAGGGAGAACAAGAAATAATGAGCACAAACTGATTGAAGATTGCTTCAGGCTAGACATAAGGAAAAACTTCTTTACAAGTTGAGTACCAAGGGTTTGGAACAAGCTCCCCCCAAAGGTGGTACAGACATCCACCCTGGCGATCTTCAGAAAACATCTTGGTGCCCACCTTGCTAGGGCCATCTGATCCCAGCAGTCTTTCCTGCCCAAGGGCAGGGGGGCTGGACCCGATGATCTGTAAGGCCCCTTCCAGCCCCTAACAACTATGAAGCTAGCATTGATAAGCAAGAACACTTTCCAGTGGGCAAGTTGTTTAAGGCTGCACGCTGCGCGGCTGCTTTGGCCTGCTTCTGGGTCTGAGAGAGGCAGGACAGGACCCTTTGTGACAGTTCCTGTGTTTTACTGGCGTGCCCTAGTGCTTGTCCAGTGCCATTTAAGTTAGTAAAGCCTCAAACAGGTGTATGAATGTGATTAGAAGATAAGGGTTTGGTTTTGCTAATGTTTGAACCTGCTCAGTGGGAACGGAGGGTGCCTGCTCCTCCTGGAATCAAGTGTTTACTGTGGTGACATTCTGCAATAATGTAATGGCATCAAGTGGAAAGTTTGTTGGAGCTACTGATCCCTTGTTGGGAAGTGAACCCATTGCCCGTACCAGCAGAATGGTTTTTATGGGCTGGTTTTTCCTTTACGACTGTGCATATGGAGCGTTAGTGGGTTAAGAATTTCCTTATTGCATGTTAATGCCCTTTAATATGCTTTGAACCTTTTAATTTTAATTACATTAGTCTCCATTCTATTTTAAGTCCCTGCAATCTGGTTACTCTTATTCAAATCAGGTTTCCGATTCTCCACACTTAGCTGCTGTTTTTCCGCTTTGCTAGATGCTAGGCTGTTTTTACTGCAGAATTATTATTGGCGTTAACACCCTGCAGAGGACAAATATAAATGGCTCCCACAGAACCGCTATTTCCAGATGATCCAGAAAATAATTACTTTTCCCTGTAAAAAATTTGGACAAAAAAACTCATCTGTTTGATGAAAACCCCAAAATTTTCATTGAAAGCATATTTTCTCTGACCATTGGAAAAACCTTTTCCAGAGCACAATTCTGTCTGGTTTATGCTAAAGTCAACAGCCAAACTCCTACAGATTATAGATTAATAGAGCCAAATTATTTTGTGGATATTACAGATCCCCCAGAGGCTCTGAGGAAGAGTCAAACCCTGATGTGCTTAACATTGTACAGATGCAAAGAAGGAGATGGCCCCTTCCTGGAAGACCTTACAGGCTAAATAGACAAGACAGACAAAGAGTGAAAAGGAAAAAAAAGAGGTTCTGTATAGGGGTTCATATGAGGTTCTGTATAGGGACTTATTCTGGCCCCAGTACCATTCAATATTTTCATGAATTGACTGTAAATGTGTATATGATACCAAGCTGGAAAGAGTTGCAAACACTTTGGAGGGTAGGATCAGAATTCAAAATGCCCATGACAGCTTGCATAAAGAGCCTGAAGGAAACAAAGTACAATTCAACAAGGGCAAGTGCAAAGCATTACACTTAGGTAGGAATAATCCACTTTACAAATATAAAAGTGGGAACGACATTCTAGCTAGCTGTTCTGCAGAAAAAGATCTGGGGGACACAGTGGATCACAAACCGACCGAGACTTGACTTCCAGCAAAGTACCACCCTGGAATATATTCATTGTCCTTAGCTGTGGTGTTGACACTTGATTTGGACCCAGCACCTATACCTTTGTTCCGGGTGAGCACAACCTTCAGACCAACCACAACACCTGCCAGTTGATAATAGGCGAATTTATTGAAACAAAGTGATAACAGAAAAGCATCAATATAAACAATCAAACAATTATATATCTACCAGTCCTAGGGCTGTCATCAGAGTCCAAGTACATCTGGTCAGGATGCAGGCTCCACTCTCTTAGGTGTCAGCAGTTTGGAGGTGGGATGCTAAGGCCCACAGCCCTCCTCCAGTGGGGTGCATGAGATGGACTACTGGGATGCCCGTGGTCCATGGTGGCCTCAGGGACCCTTCCCAGGGGACAGGGATGGGGATGGGAACCCCTCTTAAGGAAGAGAAGGAGGGACGGACAAAGGGAGGGACCGGGAAGGACGCTTCGTTAATCTCAAGTCTCTGCTTTTGTATTCTCCTTCCCCCTTGATGACTCTTCATGGTTGTCTCTCTGTGGTCACACGTCCACGTGGCCTTCTGGGCCTTCTCTTAATTTGGTCTATTCCCTGAAAACCAGGACTTAGCCCCCCTGCTCTTTGAGGCCTTGTTGCTGGTGTCACTTATGTTTGGGACGGCATGGTACATACTTCTTTGGTTCCCAGCCTGTTTCCTAGACTGTGTCCTTGTTGGTCTTGTCGTACTAGACAGCCTGTGTACTTCCAGAGCTATGAGAAGCTGTGTGCGCGTCTCCCAAGCTCTTTAGAAATCCATTTAACCCCTGCTGCCCAGTGTGATCCCTTATAATGCATGTATCTATACCTATAAGCCAATTCCCCCAAAACAGGCCTTTAAATACCATTTCTAAGCCAACATGTGGGTCCTGTGTTGAATTTGGGAACTATAAGTTTTTGTCATTCAGTTTTTACCACTGCTATATCAAATCACAGTAAAAATGAGGAAATCCACTTCTGTGTCAAGGACCAACACAAGGCCTCTGGATTACGCCAGTCCCATTTAACTTCTTGTTGTCTCTAAATTTTACTCGGTGTCAGAATTTTGCTAGCGATACCACTAGTACCACGGGATGGTACCTCTATGTACTAACATTATTAAGGAGAAATAAACTAACCTAATCTACAGGAATGTAGGGACAGATGTTTGGCTGAGTTATAAAGAACATGGGCTCAGAGTTGGCAATTTTTCTTTGTTGGAATAGTAACTATTCTATTTAAAAGTGTCACAGTCACCATAGTAACAGCCCTTTTTTGTACAAACACATTGTTAAGGTGACTCAAATAGTGTCATATGTAAACAGGTAAGGAGAGACCACACACAATCTTTCTTACCTGCTACACACAACAAGGGCTTTGGATGTTCTCACAGGAAATGTTCCCAAGCATATGCTTAACAGATTAAGTTTTAGACATTATGTCCCACCTCCACTTACTCTGCTGTATGCCAGATCTCCAAAATTAAAGACCTCTTCTATGCAAACCTGTCTTTAGAGACTTATGCTTCTGCTGCACTCTGACAACCTGACTTGTGCTCCTGCAGAAAACCATCTATCCTTATCCATATTAGTTTCCTGATAAAAGCTTGTAGGCATCTAAAAGACACCATTGAAACATAGCTGCTTCAGTGAGTCGGTTTTTCAGTGTTACTCGTTAGTTGCTTGAACATATTATATTCTAAATATTTTTAAAATTGAGTATATGCCAAGTTGTGAAGGGTGCTGGAATTAAAATACCCTAGTTCTGCTCATTTTAGATTGTTTAAACCGAGCGTTACCAGATAATTAGCTACAGGATACAGAATTTTTTTCTTTCAGTAGGGTCTGCCATATAGATTCCTTTGTAGGCTTGGGGCCTCAGGATTGCATTGACTGATGTTTCATTTTATTAGAAGAACTCCGGAGAGCTAAAATTACTAATAAAAGAAAATCACTATTTAAACCAGACATGCGTTCTCTGCCCCCACCCCCCTGCCACAAGAAAATTCCAAGCGAGTTAAAAGGGGTTAAGATCCTTAGTAAGGTCTGGGGGAGAAAAAAATGTACTCCAAGCACTCAGACTTGAATATCTTTCAAGCAATGCCTTGTTTTATAAGCCCTGTCTATACTGAAAGCCATTTGACTGACAAAATCAAGTGCTTATTTCCATCAAAGTTATAAGAAGAAATTTGCCCTAAACTAGAGAATATATCAAGAAATGGGCATCACAGTGGTCTTTGAGGTACAAAGTATATCTGAAATCCACACTCTAAATACCCCCAAGTAGATAGCTAAAATATGCTTGAAGATATATAACAAATGGCATATCATGGCGTTGCTTTGTAAGTAGCATTCACCCATATCATCCATCTGATTGTATTAAGTCATAATATGCATCATTGAGAAATGGGAGCACCATAATACAAGGCAATAATTGTTTGCGTCTACATGAATTGCTAAGTCTGGATAAATTGCCTTCTTCAGTGGCACAATTTGCAAGTTGACTCAGTGGCTTTCTCATCCTTCAAAACATCATATTAGGTGTTTAAAAATCAAGTCTTTTTTTATAACATAACAGATGGATAAGGTCCGTAAGACACAGAACATTTCCAGGATCAGAATCTAGGCTTTGCACTACTTTTTCCACAAGAGCTAAGAGCAGACCATAGGATATCGCTCTCGTCTCCCGTTTTCTAGCTACTAGAACACACTCCTTTCCTGGACTGGGCTTATAACTCAGAAACCCTGGTTGCCAGTTCTCTCATTTCACTACTAGAAGCCCCTCCAATTTTTGTACTGTAAAATGGTCTAATTAACTAGAGATGGACTGAACATTTCATTTCTACCATCTTTTTTTTTTTTTTAAAAATATTTTTAATGCACTTGTCATTCCCTTGGGGTGGGGGTCTAACCAACATAATAAACAGGGATGGGAGCAAGGAAAATGTGTATACACTCTATATTTATTAGCTGGAGGGTGTGGCTTGCATGTGTGTGTGTTTGTGGCTGGGTTTCTCTTTTTTTTGGTTTGTGTTTATGCTGAATTTTGAACTTCCAGATTCAGCTGCACTGGGAGGATTTGGAGCCCCCACAGTGACTTGGCTGAGACGGCAAGCCGTAACCAAAGTGCTCCAGAAACCCTTAAGAAACTGCTGTGATGCTGGACTGTGTCATGGAAGAGTGTGCAGAGATGGTACCCAGTAGCTTGTCATAATTTGCAGTTGGCTCCTACAACCTTATGGTACATATTGGCATGTAACTCTGTTAAGGGCAAGGGTCGTATGTCAGTTCATTCCAGCCGAGGATGTTATTTTGCCAAATAGCATTGACTTGTGAAATAGGCAGGCTGGAATAGACGATAAAAGGAAAAGCATCAGCAGAAGAAGGCATGGAAGGAATAACAATATCTGGTCTTAATTATGGCACACAAATAATGTCATTGCTTATGAGAGAGTCAATGGAGCTGTGCCTTTTACACCAGTTAAAGATATGGCCCAGCCTGTGAAAAATAGGTGCTAGTTTATCAAGACTCTTTCTAAAAGCCATCAGCCAACTCTGCCTCAAGTTAGCCCACAGCTGCAGAGTGACCTTTATTGCAGGAGCATATTTTACATATTAAAAAGAGCTGGATGTGGGGCAGAGCAGTTCATCCCTCCTGCCAGGAAGCTGAGATCCAGCCAAATCATAGGAACTCTTGTATGTGCATGTGTTGCCAAAAAGATTAGGAATGACAATCATTGTCAAGAATTAGAGCCAGGGTGGACTGTGACTGCCTGCAATAACAAAAAGACAGCCATTCCAGCAGTGCTGGAAATAATTCTTCAAGGTTCACAAAGGCGGAGGGGTTCTCAAACTTTTTCATAGGGGTGATGATGTTTCAATATAGAGATGGTCTTACAAGAACACAATCCTGCTCTCCCTCTCTCCACTTCCATTGGAAGTCATGCAAACTATGGTAATTGCTTCCATAGGGGATGGGATGATAATGGGAGGACATGGAAGTATGCTTAGCTGTCTCAAAGCAATAAAACAGCTGGAAAAAGGTGTAGAAGCCGGCCTCATGGGTCTGTCAGGGAAATTAGCTCCATTGATTTCAAAGACAGCTGGATTTGAATCCTGTGCAAATAATCCACAACTTCCAAGCCCTTCTATCATCTTCATGTGACAACCAGTACCCTAATACCTGGCAATCTTGACATCTTTAAGATGCCAGTCCTTGCAATACTGCTGGAACATAGGGGAGTGCTGTTATGTCCATTGCACAGACGGAGCATTGAGGTTCAGACTAGTTATGTATTTGTTTATTTACTGGGCATATCTTTGACCAGATTTGCTTTGCCACGTTCAAATAGTAAGGCTCAGTCTTTCTCCCACTGTTGACTTCGGTAGCAATAGGGAAGGGCATTTCACAAGAAATTACTTTTCACTTCATCTGGGCAACTTGAGCTGGTTCTTTGTCTCCGATAAGGAACTTTGCCCGCAAGTCATAGGGCTGATTGGAGAAGCTGCAGTGCAGTCTCAGGTCTGCAAGCCAAAGTAAAGAAAGTGCTGAATTATAAAGCTGAACTAGACCCTGGGGCGGAAGAGCCCTGCTGGAAAGTGAAAAGAGAAGCACTATTATAGTGTCTTTTTGGGCAGTGGAGGGAGCAAGGTGCCAGGCATTGAGTATCGTGGTACTTGGTAAAACAAAAAATCTAGACAGATACGTGGATCCAGCGTAACTACTACAAGGGGCATGTATGTTAATAGATGTTAAAGGGGGAGGTGGGGAAGGAATGTGAAACACCAGCTTCTGTATGAATCTGACTCACTTTCCCTTCACATTTTTCCCCTATGAATTCCATCTCTGTCTACTCCTTCCTGTGCGGGTAATAGCTGAGCTTTGTGTTATGCTTAAGAGTTCAGAAATCTTTGTCCTTGTCTAAACTTTGCACTAAAGGCCTTGTTTATGAGCTGTCTGGAGAGGATCTGTGAATCAATGGAGCATTGTTCAATAAATAATAAAAGCCAGACACATCCAGTTTTCATTTTTTTATATGAGGCTCTTCCCATAAGCAGAAATGCATAAAAAATCCTGAAGTGTAGAAACATGGATGCACTTCTTCTTAAAGTATAAGTCTCTCATCAAATTAATTATTGCCTTCGTGTTCTGTCACTTAAAGCACTATGTATAAAACACAAAGCTGTCTATTAACTTAGGACCCTGTTTTTAAAAAAATCTCTTACCTGATCCAAGGAAATGTACTGGATTCCCTTCTCTCCCTGTCATTTATAAGTGGCAGGTTGGTTAATGTTTAATAATTAAAGAGTTAAAATATATCTATTTTTCTTCAGCCAGCATTCTTTGAGAGGGTAGTACATGTGCTCTTTCATATTACTAAGTTTAATAACAGGAATTGCTACGATACATCAGAACTGAGGCCCATCTAATTGAGTTTCTCAGTCTGATAATGGCCAGTATCAACTGTTTCAGAGAAAGAAGAAAGAACCCTATAGTATACATGTTTTACAATAAATCAGCCCTCAGAGAAGCTTTTCCTTCAGCTAAACTAAGGGACAGTGACTAACTTTGTCCTCTGCATACTGCCACACAAAAAGGGTCTGACTCCATGAGTGGCATCTTCTGGTTGCTACAAATAATACGTAGTGTCTACTTTATTCCATAAAGTTTATTTTTTTTTCCATGTGTTTCCAATCTGTGGCTCAAATGCAAATATCTTTCCATGTGCTGAACAGCATGTGAATTCACGTTGAAGTCGGATACCATTTGGTAAGAGGATAAAAATGTGGACCTACTGTAACTGTGGGAAGAGTAAGCCAAAACCTTTGTGCAACCTTCATGCCCACTACGGGAAAGGGAGGTCCAGATGCGGGAGATCCCCTGCCCTCCATCAGTGCTGACCTCATGAAGGAGCACCTTGAGAGGCTGGACACCTTCAAGTCAGCTGGCCCTGACAGTCTACACCCCAGGGTACTCAAGGAGCTGGCGAGCGTCATAGCCCAGCCCCTGGCATGGATCTTCGAGAACTTCTGGCGCTCTGGTGAAGTGCCCGATGATTGGAAGAAGGCCAGTGTGGTGCCCATCTTCAAGAAAGGGAGGAAAGTGGATCCGGCAAACTACAGGCCCATCAGCCTGACCTCTATCCCGGGGAAGTTCTTAGAAAAGTTTATTAAAGAGGCCATCCTTAATGGACTGGCCGATGGCAACATCCTAAGGGATAGCCAGCACGGGTTTGTTGCGGGTAGGTCTTGCTTGACCACTCTCATTTCCTTTTACGACCAGGTGACCTATCACCTGGACAAGGGAGAAGAGATTGATGTCATATATCTTGACTTCAAAAAAGCCTTTGATCTGGTACCCCATGATCACCTCTTGGCAACACTGGCCAATTGTGGCCTTAGGTCCACCACGACCCACTGGCTGGGAATTGGCTCCGTGGTCGGACCCAGAGGGTAGTAATAGATGGCAGTCACTCATCATGGTGTCCTGTGACCAG
>NW_017728965.1:1814084-1816733 GCF_001723915.1 Gavialis gangeticus
GCTAGCAGTACGGAAGAATGAGAGTTGGGGGTCATCACTGACCACAAGATGAACATGAGCCTGCAATGCGATGCTGCGGCTAGTAAAGCGACCAAAATGCTGGCTTGCATCCATAGATGCTTCTCAAGGGAATCCCAGGACGTCATCCTCCCCTTGTACTCGGCCTTGGTGAGGCCGCAGCTGGAGTACTGCGTCCGGTTTGGGCCCCACAATTCAAAAAGGATGTGGAGAAGCTTGAGAGAGTCCAGAGAAGAGCCACACGCATGATCAGAGGTCAGGAAAACAGACCTCACGACGACAGGCTGAGAGCCATGGGGCTCTTTAGCCTGGAAAAGCGCAGGCTCAGGGGTGATCTGATGGCCATCTATAAGTTTATCAGGGGTGACCACCAGGATCTGGGGGAACGTTTGTTCACCAGAGCGCCCCAAGGGATGACGAGGTCGAACGGTCATAAACTACTGCGAGACCGTTTCAGGCTGGACATAAGGAAGAATTTCTTTACTGTCCGAGCCCCCAAGGTCTCGAACAGCCTGCCATCGGAGGTGGTTCAAGCACCTACACTGAACACCTGCCAGAGAAATTTGGATGTTTATCTTGCTGGGATCCTATGACCCCAGCTGACTTCCTGTCCCTCAGGCGGGGGGCTGGACTCGATGATCTTCCCTTCCAGCCCTAATGTCTATGAAATCTAAGTTCTCTTTTGATTTGGGCAGAGGGGGTAGGCAGACAAAGAAAATGAAAGGAGGATAGGGTTTATTTTCCTATTAAGTGTCTGCTTTGCAGTGAAAAGCAGGATGAAAATTGAAAAGTAACCTCCTCCCCACCATCACTACTTACATTTACATTTTGCTATTTTTGATAGCACTGATAATGGAGGATCAAATAAGAAATTTAGTTCTGATACACAATGAATAGACCCTCCATTTGGTCGGGGTTACATTGTGACCAGAGCAGCAATCTGTTCATCTTTAGATGTTGCCTAGAGGAAAGTCCCACATATTTGTGCTGAAAGTTGGGAACATTTCAGACGGCCCTCTGATAGCTTGTGCTGCTCTACTGCCATTGCCACTAAATACAGCAGGTATTTGAGCAAGCTTGCACTGTGAATTCCATATCTTCAGAACAATTTTGCATTTGGGCTGGGGGAGGCGGGAGGTGGGTGTGGGGGGAAGAGGAGTCTCAAATCAAAATATTTGGGAAACCACAAAAAGAGGAACTGTGGCTAGTATTTATCTTCTTAACTCAAGCTGGGTAAGCTGTAATGTGAAGTCCTGCTGGATATGAAAGATGACATAGAACAGGCTGAAGTACTCAATGCCTCTTTTAGCTCAGTCTTCACAGGCAGGGTCAGCTCCCAGACTACTGCACTTGGTAGCATGGTTTGGGGAGAAGGTAAGCAGCCAACAGTGGTGAAAGAACAGGTTAGGGACTGTTTAGAAAAGCTGGATATGTACAGGTCCATGGGACTGGACTCAATGCACCTGAGGGTGCAGAGGGAGTTAGCTGATGTGATTGCAAAGCTGCTGGCCATCATCTTTGAAAGCTTGGGTTGACCAGTGGAGGTCCCAGACCACTGGAAAAGGCAAATATAGTACCCATCTTTAAGAAAAGGAAGAAGGGGGATACAGGGAACTACAGACCAGTCAGTCTCCCCTCAGTCCCTGGAAAAATCATGGAACAGATCCTCAAGGAATCCATGTCTAAGCACTTGGAGGAGAAGAGGGTGATTAGGAACAGGTAGCATGGATTTACCAAGGGCAAGTCATGGCTGACCAACCTGATTGCCTTCTGTGATGAGATGACTGGCTGGTATCAAGTGGAGCACCCCAGGGGTTGGTCCTGAGGGCAGTTTTGTTCAATATCTTCATCAATGCCGATGGGATGGAGTGCATCCTCAGCAAGCTTGCAGATGAAACCAAACTGGGGGCAGTAGTAGATATGCTGGAAGGTAGGACTAGGATTCAGACATGCTTGAACAAATTGGAGGATTGAACCAAAAGAAATCTCATGACGTTCAATGAGGACAAGGGCAAAGTCCTGCGCTTAGGATGGAACAATCCCAAGCACTGCTGGAGGCTGGGGGCCAACTGCAGAAGAGCACCTGGGGGTTACGATGGACGATAAGCTGAATATGAGCCGACAGTGTGCCCTTGTTGCCAAGAAGGCTAACGGCATCCTGGGCTGCGTTAGGAAGAGAATTGTCAGCAGATTGAGGGAAGTAATTATTCCCCTCTGTTCAGCACTCATGAGGCCACATCTGGAGTCCCGTGTCTAGTTTTGGGCCCCCCACTACAGTAAATATGTAGACAAATTGGAGAGAGTCCAGCGGAGAGCAACAAAAATGATTGGGGGGCTGCAGCACACGACTGATGAGCAGAGGCTGAAGGAACTGGGCTTATTTAGTCTGCAGGAGAGAAGACTGAGGGGGGATTTAATAGCAGCCTTCAGCTTCCTGCAAGGGGGTTGCAAAGAGGATGGAGATGGACTGTTCTCAGTGATGACAGAACAAGGAGCAGTGGTCTCAAGTTGCAGCAAGGGAAGTTTAGGTTAGATATTAGGAAAAATTTTCTCACTGGGAGGGTAGTAAAACACTGGAACAGGTCACCCAGAGAGGTGTAGAATCTCCATCCTTGGAGGATTTTAAGACTC
>NW_017728965.1:1821733-1832534 GCF_001723915.1 Gavialis gangeticus
CAAAGCCTTGGCTGGGATGCTCTAGTTGGGATGCTCCTGATTTGAGGCGGGGGTTGCACTAGATGTGACCTCCTGAGGTCCCTTCCAACCCTCATTTTCTATGATTCTATGCTTCTACCTTTTTGCATCTGGTGGTTACTCCAGCCTACTGCAATACCTCTTAGTAAGGAGATGCTTCATGCTGTGATAATTGTTATGTGAAACTTGTGCAATGAAATCTGAAGCAAAGGAATATTGCCCTGTTTTCTGCCACATTAAACTGTCAAGTTCTGGCCAGTATATCAAATGATATGAACTGCTATATGTGCTAGGCATAGAGGTTCAGAGGAGGCTGCTTCCAAATTTTGGGCTAAATCTTGTAAGGTTTATAATACGACAGAGCAGAACTGAGCAGTTCTGCTGGTAAGAATGAAAGTGATAGTGCATGTATGAAGTAGTACGTACTTTACAAAACTTCCCGGCTCTTTTCATTTATATCTGTATCTGGAGATCTTCACATGGAAAGCATGATACAGATGCAAAGATATAAAGGCGCAGTATCTGTACTAAACTAAAGGAAAGCAGGTTTAAACAGATTAACCAAGTGATGAAAAAAGGAGTTTCCCTGTGGAATGTTTTCTCAGGTGTAAGAAAAGGGATGGTTGTTTCACATGAAAGGCTACAAAGAAGGGAAAGCCCCTATATGTGCCCTTAGCTGAGTTTGGTTTGGCAGACAAGCAGTGACTCAGAGTGACAGAGGGAAATGCTTTTCATTAAAGACTCTTGAATGGTTGGGATTCTTTGTCTAGGAATTCCTTGAGCCAACTCATGCTATTGAAATCAATGAACTAGAAACACTGGAGAAGAGCAAACAACTTAGTGAATATTCAATATTCAAAAACTTCAAAATCTCTGCTTTGGTTAAAGATACTTCTGTGTCTGTTCCTGCATGGATGCATTTGCAAACAATGAAAATGTTCAACAGAATCAAATCAAATGATCTTTCGGTTAAAGAACTGGCCCAGGATTTAGACAGGAAATCTGTGAAACAACTGGGAACCACAAGACCAGTCACTTAATTTCTCTGTGCCTTAGATCACTTCCCATTAAACCTTTCGGTAAAATGGTGATAGTAATTTTTGTCTTTTTAGTGTGCGCTATCTTCTGAAAGAGACTGTCTTGCTATCTTTGCAGTGCTTAGCACATTGAAGCACTGAATTCATTTGAGGCTATTAGATATTATCCAAGAAGAAGAAATAAGTAATAATACAAAATCAATCTCCTTGAGAACACACATGCAGTTCTATATGCGGGACTGGGGTGTGAGGGTTAGAAGAGAACTGGACTTTCCACGACCCAAGTGGTTTCATCCCATCCCACATTCCTCTGGGAACTAGAAAAGGACCTGAGGCATTCCACCTCTGGATGTACGGTTTGAATTTTACGGATTTGATTTGGTCCATTTTAAAGTGGGGGCTGCCTGATCTAATCCATAGAGTGCTATCCTGGAAGATCATATGAAAAATGTGTGTGTGTCAGGGCTGGAGGAAAATTAGAGAAGTCATCTATTCCATCCCTGTGCCCAAAGGTGGGATCGCCTATACAGAGGGCATTCATGGCAATATTTTTTTAACTTTCTGTGGTGTAAATGGCAGTG
This sequence comes from Gavialis gangeticus, assembly GCF_001723915.1. NCBI lineage: Eukaryota > Metazoa > Chordata > Crocodylia > Gavialidae > Gavialis > Gavialis gangeticus. Next base: position 1,823,370 of record NW_017728965.1, read on the forward strand.
TCCCTTGGCAATCTAAGTCCCCCATTACCAACAAGTCCGGTCCTTTGGATGATTTCTTTAGGGTGCACACTTCTTGTTTTGATAAATTCTCACCCAGCCCTAGTGGTCTGGACACCATCATTATATCCCACTTCTTCTTTTACTTTTTTCCTTTTTCTCTTCTGTAGCATTCTGGACCTTGCATGAGTTTCCCTGTGAAATATTATGTCCTTGATGCAAGGGAACATCTCTTCCTCCACCTGTGCCTGTCCTTCCTAAATAAGCTATACTCTATATCATACAAATTACATATACAAATTACCATCTCAACTCCCAGTCTGTTGTCCTAATGCAGTCAGTGTTTCAACAACTTTCTGAGACCTTAGCTCCTCCCTTTCGTTCCCCATTCTTGTATGAACAGCCAGACATCTAAGACGTTGAGCAGACTGACTCACTTCTTTCCTTGTCCGTTGGGAACTTGGAGCGTGACTCTGACCCGTGTCTCTGGGCAACCTACCCAGGGTCTGGCTTAGCTGGTTAAATGGCAAGCTCTTGTGGGCATGCCATGAATATGTGATTCCTTATAGGATGGAGCCATGGTCTTGGCTGAGCTTATGTTTTGTAATTAATTCATACTAATTAATACAAGTAACTAATAATGCAGACTTGGTCTTTGAGTTTTAGTTTCCGCCCACCTGTAAAATTTGAGTTTCGGTGCTGAGAGTTTGGGCGAGCTGGAAAGGCGCTAAGGTAGCACCGTGTGGTGAAGAATACCTAGCAAAGGATCCACCCCTTAGGAGGCTGAATATTCTGATAATCCTAACCTATGCCAGCCCTTTTTCCTCTGCGCAGCTTGTATCTTCCTGTAACTGCAAAAAATCAAACTGACTAATTGAATATTCAGGCCTTAACGTTATTAACCAGCCACTGTATATTAACTGTGTTACAAGAATAAGAGCGGCAGCAGCAGCGAGCTCTTGGATGCATGCCATCACTTTATTACTTATTAACTTATTTTTATATAGCCCTTGGCATGGCAAGGAGTCCTACTTTAATTATAAACAGGAACGAAGAAGCCACAGGAGGAAATCATACTGTACTGTAGCCGGATAGCTGGTGCTGCACTGATTACACAGGGGTTCTTATCAAAGCTGACACAGAGCTAGGGCTGTGCAGATACTGTGCTGGAAGCCACAGGCAGTGCAATCAATGCGTGGGAGAGAGCCTCAAAACGGACGTAAATGCAATGTAATTCTGCTGAATTGAATTCTCCATGGAGAATTCTTTCTCTCCCTCTCCCCGCATTAAGGAAATGGGGGAAGGGAGGTGGGGGCTGTGAAGACAAGTCCCAGGAGACTAAGAAATAAGATAAATGCGTAACCTTTTCACTTTTTCTCTCAGTATGTCAGAGAAGCGGGGAGGAGGGAACCTCACTGTGTCACAGAATGAACTATGGTTAAGGAGATTTGTTTGTAAAACCATGAGAACTCTTGACTCCAGTGTAAGACTCTCCCAGGACACTAGCTACTGTTTTTTCATGTTGCCCATGTCTCTTTTAAATGCACTGGAAGAACCCACAGCCATGCCTTGTCTGTTTTTTGTAGATTATGCTAGGACTTTGGCTTTGCAATGCTGTCACCTGAGGCTCAGAAAACAGCTTCAGGTGTTTTTTTTCAGGGCACAGACAGACGTAACAGTTCTGACAGTCCTGAGTGATGCGCATTATAAACTGTTCCTGTGTCATTTGCTTTTGCAGCAGTACAAATATAGCAAAACCATGGCAGTTGCATTCGGGGTTAAAGTTTAAAGCGGTTATGCTAACCTGTGCATCTACAAGAGTGTGCTGATGTAATTTTTGTATCCTAACAGCTGATGTGTCTTCCTGAGCGAGCAATCACTTTTTAAAATCAGTTTAAATCAGTCTGTCTATAACTTGAGTGCCTTCCAGCTGTGAATTGTCATGGACCCCAGATATATTGACCCAAGATGAATCATGTGCACTGAACCTGCAGGAAGTCTGCATAGACCCCAGGACTAGAAATGAGCCTGTTTGAAGTAGCTTTTGTACTCCAAATGCAGCTACACTGTGTCATGCCTGAAGTGTCTGAAATCTTGGTGGTTCATATAATAGGTTCATATGGTATCATTATCCTGCACTGTCTGCAGGATCAGGATCAGGGTCAGGACTGAATACATTCAGTGACATTTGGCAGCAGACACCTGTGGCGGCTCAGAACATCCCCGACCTTTGCCAGTTCTGTACTTGTGCAGGGGACCAAACTGGCGGAGCAGCTTGCAGGATTAATACCTCTTGTGTATGAATCTGAACTTTCCTGGGTCCATTCTCTCATCTCCCTATTCCTTACGCAAAGCCCATGGAAGTCGATAGCAAGAGGCCCTAAATAACTGTTCAAGAGTTGCAAACTTCCCCCAAATCCTTTTTTATCCAGTAAGCCAAAGATACCATCTGTGCAATTTGGAGTCCAGTATTGTGAAGCAACAAAAATACAAGTTCACCATCAACAAAGGGATAGAAAGCTAGACCTCATTACTGTGCCCAAAGGGGATCCAAACCAGGTTATTTTGGATGAGCTTCCTTGTCTGTGCTTGCTATAAGTGTTCCTTTTGTTAAAACAAAGTAAATAATTTGATAGCGATTTTTGGTGATAACGCAGAACCAAGTGCTTAGTGGTTTCCTCTCCTTCATTCCCTCTGCAGAGAACTACATTCTCCTGACATTTCAATTGCTTGAAATCAAGTAATGGCCAGATCATGCTGGGACTGTAAGTGTTCAGTACCTCTGAAAATCAGGCTTTAGGATTACTGAGGCTTATACTAAAGGGCAAGTGGTAGATAAAGGATGAATCAGCAGATGTTAACAATGGAACAATTCAGAAATTAGCTACGAACGCTTGGATCTTTCTCCAGACCCAAAACAACCCCTTTCAGGCCTGTAAAACTGAATCCTGATCCTACATCTGCACAGACGGTCCCTTGTGCCCTGGTGGACACCCTCCAAGTTCACAGAATGTCATGACAACGGGATGCATTCTCCATTGCACATGCCAGCGCTACTAGCCCTGGCTTGAAACTGGAAGTTAAAGACAGGTGTCTTCAAAATTCATTCATTTTGAAAGCATCCAGAAAAGTTTGGCACAGAGGCTAGGGCACATCCTCCACTGGGAAGATCTGGAAACTTGTACCAACTCCTTCAGACAGTTTAGGAGTTATAAGTCATTTTAATAATGATGCATCTATATGTCCTAAAACAGCTTTGAAAACCTCAACCACTGAACCCTATTGTGAGTTCAGGTAGTGGGTGTTGTCAATAAATAATCTAATCTTGATTGTACTGGGGTAACATGGACCACAACAACATCCAGACATTTCTTCCCCAAACACTGAAAAGATGGACTTGTGATAAAAAGATCTTAGGGTGTCTGACACCCATAAGCTCTTGCTATCAAAGCATTTTTGCTCCTGCCACTAACTGCAGCAGCTAGACCTGATTCTGTATTAAACTGAGCTCACTCGACCTGAGTATGGAGTGGATAGGGAAGGTTACTCCAGTAGGATGTTAGCTTTTTAGAGTTGTTTTGCAATGGTGTAAGTGATGGGATAAGTTAAAAGGGAATAAAGCATCAGCCCTACTAAACTATCAGCCAACTTATTACTAATATTCTTGCAGCTGACCCCTTATATAGGCTTTTCTCAGCATGTCGCACTCTGGCACCTGGCCCTCTAAATTCAAGGAAGTAAAAGAGAAGCCTTGTTTATGGTGGTCATTTTGAAGCTGATTGCTGCAAGCTTTTTCCTCTTTCCAGCTGGTTGGACGTAAGAGGAGAGGTAAGCCTTATCTGCTTCAAGCAGCTACTCTTAAGAATGAATGGGAACCCACATGGCTCTACATAGTAATATTTACATGCTTTCCTTTTTCCTGCTGCTTCTGTACTTCTGTGTCATTGATTTTTTTCTAGCTCTTATAAGGCAAGTTGGTGGTGGTCTGCCAAAAGGGATTGTTTTCAGCAACACAAAGTTGTAGCATGGGTCCACTGAGCTACTGCTGTTTGTTTTTTCTCCTGTACCCCCTGTAGGATGCAGCTGAGATCAGGGCTCAGTTTTGCTAGGTGTTGCACAAAGTAATGAGAGAGAGGAGTCTTAGCCTGGAGGAACTTAAATGTAAGTACACGAGACCAGGTGTGTGAAAAAAGGCTGGCGTGAAGGGGTGAAGTTGCCTGCCCAAGGTCACACAGCACAGGTAGGAGCAGAGGCCACAGCACAAAAACCCAGGGTAGAGTTCCTAGTTACATGCCTTTTAGCATGGCAGCCCTACTCTGACACTCTCTCTTTTTCATCTGAATATGGAGTTAGCTCTTAATCAGATCGGTAGTACTTTCTCCCATAATTAACAGGATCTGCTTTCCCGCATACCCACCTATTTGTAGTTAACTCACAAATACTGGAAATGAGTTGTATGAATATTTATAGATCTGTGACTAGTGCTGTTCCAGTTGTGCCTAGTTATTACAGTGTGAGTATTCCTGTGTACTACTTGCAGAATGATTTCTGTTTCCATCCACCACTTGGCTGGGTAGGCAAACAACTTTATTTTTTCATTTTGAATAAACCCAGAATTATCTGACATTAATTTACCACAAGTGCCTTGTCTGAAGGCTAGCTAGCCCAGCAACAGGTTGATTCTTCAAAATAAGGATGTATATATGGGTGTGTTTGATAAAAGATGTATAAGGGAGCAGGCATTCTAAACAATATGACTCGTCCAGAAACAGGGCAGATTGTGATGATATAATGAGATGGCAAAAGGCTCTCCAAAAATATTACCAAGATATTAACCATGTTACTATCAGTGGGGGAAAAAACCCAACCCATTAATGATTTGCATCTGAGATTCATTTATTTTAAGGTTCTGTAATCCTGCAAAATTAAGGAAATTGAGCAACACTCTCGTGCCGGTTGTCAAGCAAACCAATTGCAAATGGAAAGGAGAGAGCTTTCCAACCACAACCTGCTCCTTATGCAAACTCGGTACCTCAGCCACTGAGAAGCAAGCAGTGTTAGTCATCTAAGGACAGATGGTGATGCCCTTGCCCCAGTTCCACTGGCCTTGATCTCCCAACCCAGTCCTGATGGTACCACCAGCACTGTGTAATAGGCAGTTATTCTCCCAGCTGCTTGCTTCCTACTACAGCAGCTTCTGTCATCTCTGCCTCAGACTTAAGTGACACATTCTTCTTTCCCCTCTGCATTAGAGAAGAGAGACTGAAAGAGCCCAGCAAGTCGTTCTTTCTTGCAGAGCAAGAGCCAGAAAAGGCTTCTGTAGAGCCTGCTGGAGCACACGACTGAAGTGTGAATTTTTCTTGCTCATCTTCACTTGCTGCAGGATCCTCTTCACATGAGGACTTGAAGGGAAAGCAGACTACTCTAGGCACTTAGAATTTCATAATTTGGTCCTTGAGGTTGACATACTTAACTCTTTGTGACTTGCAGCAATTCCTGGGTAGGAGTACAATAGGTCTTTAACAGAAGGTAACAAAACAGCACAAAGGTTTAAGAGAAGAATTCAGGGATGGGGGAAGATACGAAATCCATTGAGTTCCCCCCTCCTCCCTGCCTTTTCAAGAAGGAGGAATACAATCAATCACTGAAGACAATGGTTAACCACCAAATATTACTCCCAGAAAGGAAAATGATAGCAGTAAGCTTTTATTAGCTTGTTTTGGGTTAGTGGGGTTGGCATCTGAGTTTCCTGTGAAGAACTTCTGGGGGCACTGGTTTTATAAAGCAAATATAATGGAACAGTTCAATCCCTCAGTGATTCTGCTGTCTCTATCTGGAAAGCAACAGGGACAAATTTAGCTCACAGGGTCAAAAATTGCCCTGTTATATCTGTGCAAATCCCATGGACTTCATTGGAACTGAGAGTAGCAGAGAAAAGTTTTATTTCTTTTATATACTTAAACCTCCACTTGACCTTTTTAGTGGATTACTCTGGATTAGACTTTTAATTACACTCCTGTTAATAACATTATAGTAGCACCAGAGGATCCCACTGATATGGATACCATGTCATACTGGATACAGTACAAAAAGATACTAGGAGACCATCTCTGTTAAGACGGGTTAATCTAAATGAACAAAGCAGACAAAAGAGGCACATCGCCTCTTTCCACATCTGAATCCTGAGGCCTAAAGACATTAAGGCCCTGATCCTACAAATACTTACGTGCTAATTTTAAGCAAGAGTAATACCCTTTCAAGGTAATTGTATACATAAGTGTTTGCAGGGTCAGTTTTGATTTTCTTTGCCTCAGCTCCTCTTCTATAAAGTGGGGCAGACAGTACTTGGTTGAATCAAGTTGCAGTAACTCTCCCTACCTAGGATGTTTCCCTTATATAAGCCTGTTTTAGCTATTGCCTACCAAAACATCCCCAAATGCTGTAACTTTAATGTGCTACGCAGCTAAATGGAGTGAATTAAGCTACTGCAGCTTGTCCAGTGTCTAAAGTCAGGCAATGGCACTCTTTTCATCAGCAGGACCTGAGTTCACAGCATGTATTTATAATTAAGAGTGGCTTAAGTTAATCGAGATGAAACAGACAAAGACCCTCTGCTAAACGATGTAAAGACTGACTGGTAGAGAAAGTCAGAGGAAAGGCTATTTACAAAGAGAGAAAGGAGAACATATCAATTGGCCTCTTCTGGGCGGTCTTATTCTGCACTTCATGTTTCCCTTGCACCTGTCTTTGGGCTGGGCTCTATTCCTCATACACGTGTTGGTTTGTAGATCTGCAGATATTGGATCATGCCTACCTTCCCCGTAAAGAGTGGGGAGAGCAGTGAGAGAAAGAATTAAGCCATCTCAATCGGAGGCAGACTTCTCAGAAGAGCTCTGAGGGCCAGAAAGAAGGCGGGGGGGCTCGCCAAAGTAATCAGCTCCCAGTGAGATGCTAGTGATCAGACTTTCTGAAGTGTAGACTCCTATCATGTTGCACTATGAGGCAATGCATCCAATGCCACACCAGAGAGCGAAGAGCACCCCACTGTGCAAGCAGGGGAGACCTGCGGGTTTAGTCCTCTAACGTGCTGCTTGGAGAAGGGCAGCTCTAGAGAGGCTGTGCAGAGAAGGCACAAGTGATTTTCCATTATTTGTCTATTTTCCGGATTCCTGGCTGCTTGGGAGTTTCCAAAGGCCTCCCAACTGAAGTTAGAACTGCAGCAGTTTTGCCCTGGATCATATTCCTCCCTTCCTGATCTCTGTCAGGTCTGAAGGGCATTCACAGACCCCCTTTCAGCTCCTTTATGGCCCATACACACTTCCTCGGCACTAAAGCTAGAGCAGGCTCTAGAGCTGGCCTCTCTGTCCATCCAGTCACATTTTCAAGGCCCCTGTCACTGTAGCAAAGAGCTGTACAGCCATTTCAAGGCCTTGAGAACTGCACATGCTTGAATGGATATTTGTAAGCCGCTTCCTAGCACTGTCTCACAATGGGACATTTGCCGATGCTGCTGGTGGCTAATGAGCCAAAGCCATACGTGAAGCTTTATGCTGTGAGGATTTTATATTAATGTGGGAGAAGAGAGCGGTCTGGGGGCTGAAGTGGGGGAAATTGCTTGCTCTCTAATGACTGTTCTGCTGCCTGGTACAGAATGGAATAATTAGGGTTCCTTTTCTCTAATTAGAACATGGCAAATGCAGAGTAATCTGTTACAAATGCTTCTTTATGCTACAGTGTGCTGCAATTAACATTACTTATGCGCATTAGAAAAGTAGGAAATTTGTGTTGGTAAAGCAACTTGTGCACTATTTCTCTTCCCCAGGCCTCCCTGCTTCGAACAGACGTATAGTGTCCTTGCTCTTCTCCCTTTCTGCTTTCTGTACTCGCCCAAGAGCTGACAAATCTCTTCTGAAGGTGAGTTTTTTTAAACTATTGTCCCATTCAGCAGGCAGTCATAAAATGAATTTGCTGTTCACAAAGGAAGTTTTGGCTGGAATGGGGAAGAGCAGAGCAGTGAAGAAATTAACCCTGCTGAATAAGTAGAATCAGCATATTCATTGGGGTCATGTACTACAATTGCAGAGCAAAATCCAGGGAATACAATAACTTGATTCATTACTTGTTTCTTATGCTGCTGCCAAAAGCATGATTAAGTCACTAAGAGTTCGATTAGGGACACTCAGTAACAAAACCCCAGTTCCATAGATGCGATCCGTTTCCAGAGTACAGTGTTTTTGCTCTTATGATACAGGACTCTTCCTTCCTCGGCATGTAATCATCTAGACCGAGAAACAAGTAGCACAGGATCAAATGGCGGGAGGAAGGTTGGGAAGCTACCTGCACTGATGCGCACAAATGATGAATTAGTACAATCCAAAGCAATCTAGAAAGTGGAGCCAGGCCGGCACGCGGGATTCCTGGGTCCTAGTCGCAGCTCTGTCATTTAGCTGTGGGAGGAAGTCACTTAGTTTCCCTGCTTCTTTCCAGTCCCGTGTGTATACGATGATGGTTGTGGATGAAGTGGCGTGTGTGTGTGTGCCCGCACATGTGCATTGCTGCCACCTCTTGGACATATCAGTTGTGATTCGTGCCTCATAAGTAGAGGCAGTCCAAAAGCCCAAGACTGAATCATAAAATCGATTTAATCTTTCCAGATCAGGCTGATCTGCGCAGATTGAGCCAATAAGCAATGAACAGATTCACTTTTGATCCCAGAAATGCAGCCACATACCTGCAGTGGCCCAGGCCAGAAGCCGGGGGGCCTAGAGCACGGCTCCCTGCTCCCAGACAGCTTGAGCCAAGGCTAGCTTGCCCACGCTTCGAGAGCGGGTTTGTAGGGGATGCTGGGGACTGTGAGTTAACTCGAACGTGGAGGGGATCTGGGACAGAAGTTCAATAAACCAATTTAACTTAAATCAGTTAAGTCGGGTACTACATCCATCCAGGTTTATCTTAAACCAGTTTCAGCTATTTTGAAAGCGATTTATATGCACTGAACTTCTGTTGTGTTACAGATCGGAATTGGTTTCCAGTCGCTTATGCCAGTTTATGTGTAATTTCTGTCTTTAGCCATAAAGTAAGTAGAGATTATTCTCTTCCTCCAGTGGAAGATAGGGAATGCAAGTTCTATTCTGCTATTGTTGTGAATATTTAGGCAGCCATGGCTTG
>NW_017728965.1:1837534-1862672 GCF_001723915.1 Gavialis gangeticus
TTCTGTCTTTAGCCATAAAGTAAGTAGAGATTATTCTCTTCCTCCAGTGGAAGATAGGGAATGCAAGTTCTATTCTGCTATTGTTGTGAATATTTAGGCAGCCATGGCTTGCAGCTTAGTAACAAACACTGAGCCCTAGTGGGCAACAGAGGCATGGTAAAGCCTCACCAGACACGTTAAAAGTAAGTGAATTAATGTTCTTTTGAGATAGGGGGATGAGTACCATGTTACTCCTGTCTCATCCCCACAGACCTTTGTTTGCAGCATATTAAAGTGAATAACAGTCAGCAATATAAGCAAGCTGATCCTGAACCCCTTGGTCAAGCAAAGCTCCCCTGAGTTCAGTGCAAGTCTTTCCTGAATTAAAAAGATGGTGGCTTCACACTGCCTTTATTTCTTGGTGATACTGAGGTTTTTGGAATATAGATTTATATTTATGTGAATCATTCTGTTACGTGGGTGCAATTGTGCTTGTAGACAAGCCCTTATTTTCAGGGGCTGAGCTCGCTAAAATCTGGCCTCCTCTGTTCCTGCTTTTCCATTTAAAGTTCGTTTTGAAAAAATCTTCAGTGGCCGTGTGTTCCCAATCCAAGCGCTTGTTTTAGAAGGGAGATCCCCAAAGCCCATGAACTTATCAGCCTTGTACACTTCAGAATCTACACAGATAATTTAAAGTAACTCAGTGCGCCTATAAATGAGCCGTGAGGCTGCTCCAACGCATTGTAATTAAAGCGTGTCGGAGCAGACTCAATTAGTTGAGTGTGCTGGAGCATCTTGTGTATCAGCATCTCCGTGCTTAAAAATGGTGGCAGTGGTGCTTTATTAAAGCTTGTTCAACAAGCTTTAGATAAAGCATCCCTGCTGCTATTTTTAAGTGTGGGGACACTTTTACATGAGACGCTCCGGGGGCTTTAATTAGAGTGGCTCTCAGAGCCACTGTAATTAAAGCGCCCTCCCCCCTCCTGCACTTCTGGAGCACATGTATAAATGCCCTCAGTGTCTGACCTCCCCAAGATTCAAAAAAGAGACAGAAAACAGATAGGTTGATAGTGTCAATGAAAAAAAAAATCATTTCTGTTGCTTTTGCTTTAGGTTTGGATCCATAACAGATTCATTTTCCTGTTCCGTCTCATGGAGTGTATGCAGTCTCCAGTATTTGACACTGCATCTTGAATGAGCCTACTACCTCATGCTATGATAGTCTCTGGGTTTCAAATTGGCAGAAAGGGTATGTAAAAAGTGTGTCCCATTTGAAGGCAAATAGAACTAGAGTGCAATACCCGAAGCCTGTGCGCTGGAATTGTTTTCACTCCAGGAGCGAAACACCGAAGCACTATTCACTACGGTCTATAGATGCCTTTGCTGAAAGCGGGTTGAAGTTCTGTGGAGTGGTGTAATTTCCATTTCCATTCCAAGAGAATTGGGGCTGCTCTGCCTGTTAGATCCCCCCAAAGCGGTACTGAATCAGTGTAGCTTTCATCACCCAAAACCTACCAGTAAAAATGCTCTTGTAAGAAAGGACCTGGAGTGGGACTTTTAGGTTTAGTTCCCGGCATCCCATTCTTAGTCCAGGCAGATGGGGCCAAAGTCTCACACATTAAAGTAACTCTGTGCACATGTGGATCAGCAGGTTTTGTGAGGACTCTGCAAAATAAAGCAGTTTTCTAGCAAGGCAACTCCTTTCAGACATGGAGCCTGTGAGCTTCCCCTTCCCATACTGTATCCGACCCCCGCAAGGTATGTTACAATTCCACTGTAGTGTCAGGCCTTGCACGGTTGCTCAGAAAGGGTCCCCGTCAGTCCCCCTCTAAGTTCAGGCTTAATTCTAGTTAGGGTTGGCCTTTAAATGTTTTTTCTTTTCTTTTTTTCCTGTGGCTCTTCTGTAGCCCTTGGGTCCATCCAGCGGCATGTGATGAGACAGAGGCCAGTTCTTGGAGTACTGTGATCCATTCCAGGCATCAGTCTCTAATCGCCATCATCCTCCGAGTTTTAAAATGGAAATAAAAGAGATTTTGTGTAGGTTCTCCTTATTTTTAAAACCCTCTAAAACTGATTAGGTGTAATGAAATCCTGTTTTAATGAGCTACATATGCAATACTGAGTCATTTCACTGCCAGATGCGTATTCCTTTCAGTTGGAGGGCATTGACATGGTTGAACTTACAGAGCGAGTCTTCCCACACTGCTGTTTTGGCGTAAACCAAGAAGTATTTGACTAGATGTCATGGCATCCCATGAGGCACAAGTCCAGTGCAAAGCTTAGATTCATTAAATCTCCTAAACATGTCCTCCCCTGGCTGGCAAAGCACCAAAGCTCTTAAGCACATGCAAAAGTCTTATCTGAAGTAAAAACTAAGGATGTACTTAAGAATTTTGCTGAATCAGGGTCTCAGTGAAAGGCTAAAAAAAGCCTGTAGCATAGAGTGCTAAATTTGATAAATAGCTGGTTAGGATCCCCCTATTAAATACCTGGTTTCAATCTGGGGTATTACTGCCCTCCTCCTAGGGAAATACGCCTTGAAATGATACAGCAGTCTGTGGCTCACCACAGCTGTGCTGACACAAGAGTGACTGATCCACTGACTTAAAGGAGGCAGACAGCAAGGCTGCCTCCCTATTTGTTTAACTGCATTATGTTGTGTCTTGCTGGTGGGATACAGAAGCCTGAACCACAAAAACCGATTTGGTGGTCGGCTACAGCACTCTCGCTCACGTCTCAGCTGGCTTTGAAATAAGCTGTGGGTTTTGTGTCTCGTATTTAACCCACAGCCTCTGACTGCAAGAATGCAAATGAGAATAGCTGTATTATAATGTGTCACTGAAGATGATTTCAGAATTGATAAGGCTGAGGCAGCTGGATCTTCACAGAGAATATATTAAAGATTGGGGCACAATAACCAGCATTGTGGCTAGGGCAGGGGGAGGGGCACAAGGATTCCTGGGCTCTCTCCTAGGTCCAGGGAGAGCGATGCGGTCTAGTGATGAAAGGAGGAGTGACCGATTAGGGATTTGTGGGTTCTCCTCATGTCTCTGAATGGAGAGTCTGATCAGATGGTTAAAGCAGTGGGTGAGGAGCCAGGGTGCCTCAGTCCTACTTGTAGTTCTGCGCCAGTTTGTCTGTCTGTTGACTGAGACTAACTACAGTATATGGAGACGATGTGTAAAGTTTCACTAACTGATGTCATCAAGTGAAAGGATGCTTGGTGCTGATGCACAATCGGACACATGCTGTTTGGTGCTAACACACGGATGGACTTGTAGTTAATACGGTTAGCCAGACTAACCGTACTTGGCAACCAAAAGAGAAACTGCACCACGCAACTCTCTGTGCAACTTTGCAAATGCCAAAGAAAAGCCTTGGTGGCATTGTTTGTTGTGCACGAAAGCACTGTATCTTATTGTATTCTGCTGTGAGTAGTTACAAGCATTTATTATTTTAAATCTCCCTTTTCATGTTCAGTTGTTGGCTAGAAGTATTCTCCGAATGGATCATTCTAAAAGATAGACAGCTTGAGACACAGTAGTACCAATGCAATATCCAAACCTTGCTCAGACTCATGCTTCCAATTATATTCGTTCACCATAACAAGATTCATCTGTCAAGTCTGCTTATGTGACTGGACTTTCTACTCGCATTTCCTTACAAGTATTTGTATTGTCACAATCTGTTAAAAATTTAAGCCTTTCATGTTTAATAAAGGCCAGAGCCAGCAGCCTTTACTTGCCTGGGCAAGAGGCTATTTGTGAGAGTGATGACATTCATGGTCAAGTGAGGAAACTTGGGGTCAACTTAACATGTATTAGCTTTTTGCAGTCACTGCCTGTATGCATGTTCTTAACTGCAGTAAATATAAGGTAGCTTGCCCCACCCTCATTGAGGGGCATGCTACCTTCCATTTACCCCCAGGTAATGGGAGGCACAGACAATTACCACAGAGCTAATACTGCGAGGTGTGCTAAGGTGTGACCTTGTCTTTCTATATCACCAGGACCTCCATGCAGAACATGGGATCTAAAGCCTGGATAATAATCTGCAAGCAAACAGTACAAAGTACCTCCTCTTGCAAAGCAGTTCACAACCTCACCCACAGTTCAGCAGAATGGGACAACGTGGAGCAAGACACATATGAAGGTAATGAAACGTGGGCTGCTTTTACGGCACAGTACTGCACTGGCGGCGGTGCACAGAAAGCTCTGCCTAGTGGAGTATTGAGGGAGGCACTGTCATTCAGAGAAGTTGCACAGTGCTATTTGCAGGCTAGGCATATATTCTACTAGGTTGGCTGGTTCAAAGAGGGCAAGTCTCTGACATCCCTTTTTCCCCTTCCAAAAAGACTAACATTGTTCTGTTTGTCTTGTTCTCACTGGCAGATGGCAAGTCGTCCCCCTCCGTTGGTAAGAACTGAAGAGCCTGCCTCCATAGCCAGACACGGCATCTCCCTCTTGTTCAAAACGGAGACTCCAGTGGCTCCGGTGATAATGGCAAGCATTTATTCTCTAGTGATGACTCTGGTGGGAGTTATTACCGGGTACCAGCCCTGCATATCCTTGCGCTCGGGAAGGGCCCAGACACTGGGATTGCCCCAACTGTTGCCATTATGTAGGAGGGAGAAGGCTGCTGGTGCATTTTGGCCACATGTGGGACAGCAAAAGCTAGTTTAAAATGGAAAGGATTTGCCAAGCAATTGAAAACAATTTAACTGTTCAATTTTTTTTTTTTAAGCCATCCATTTTTTTTTGTTTCGTTTTTGCTTCCCATTTTCAATTAACAGCTGGTCCCCAGACTTAACAGCCTGCTGATTCACTCACCACGGTTATACAGCTGATGGCTCACAATGTTGCTGTGTTAATCGGATCTCTAAATAGCTCTGGTCTACATCACAGTCACAGTGGTGATTTCACTCCCAATTTGGAGCTTCATTCTTTTAGCCTCTGAAAGTTTCTGGAGGCAGTGCCAGGCAAACAAACAGTTCTTCCGGGAAAGCTGTATTGTAAATCTAACGCTAAGCCCTTTGGTACAGAAGAAGACCTGATCCAATCGATTAGAGACCTCCTATAAACTGCTACTGGCTTTAGGAAAGGCCTGTAAGGAAAAACTATAGCAAGCTTTTTTTCTGTGTATTTATTTAGATGGGATGCTGTATCTGAACTAAGGTTTTATGCTGCTACTTATCACCGTAGAGTCGGAGCAACCCTTCATTCTTTGCCAGTTTCGGCTCTAGTCCAGAGATGCTAACTCCTATTCCCAGAAGTAGTGGCAAAGCTGAGTTGTGGTTACTGAACAAGCTCAAAGACTTTTGCTTGTGCAAGTGATTGGTTTATGGTGCCAACCTATTTAAGGTATACTGTGTGCAGTATACTGCAAAACCTGGTCTGGTGTTCCCTGTTCATCATGTTGAGCTACATTGTACCGTGGCAGGGGTGGCCTCAGGAGATGGTATACCGCAGACAAATCTCTTCTGTTCAGTCTGTGTGGAAGGTTATATATAAAGCTATATATACACTTAGTATTTTGAATCCTCCTTGAAGGGACTCTCCCATTTTAGTATGTAACCTCAGACCCCTGCCATATCTTTTAGGCAAGAAACCAAAATCTTATGGACTTTTCTGCAAGAATTTGCTCAGCGTTAATGAGAGTGGGGTTCTGCCCTATAAGCAGGTTGGAATTGGAGTTCACTATCAGTGCCACAGAAGTGGCTTCAGTTCCATGTCCTGGCCTAAATCCAGATTGTCCGATTCAGGTTATTGGCTTCAGTTAGAAATGCATGGCCTTAGCCTTAAGCGAGTTTCTCTGTGGCTGTGGCATCTGTGGTTGTGTTACTGTGGGTCAGACTATTGCATGCCTGCAGGGGGAAAGAAACATGGTTTATCTGAATGAGGCATTGCCCATTGCATTCAGAGCTGGCACCAGTTAGTCTTTAACAAGCTAGGATAGGCAGAGGTCAGGATTGCAAGATTTGGGTGGGGATTCCTTGACGGTTTCCAAAACTGGATGATGACTGCACTCAGAGATTGCAGGCAGCTTTACAGCTTAGTCGGTGTAGGCAAAGTGCTCTTTTAAACTTCCTAAAAGCTCATGATCTTGTCAGCACAGTAGTATGATAGCTCATTGTTGCACTTAGCGCTTGTGGCAGAAGCAGGAAGTTTTCCACCCTGGATAGCTCCTTTTGGAGCAGGATTTGACAGCTACAGGGAGGCTGAGAGGTTTATAATACAAAATCTGCTCTGGGTTTGAGGACTTAGTTTCATCCTATCTTTATCACTCCCCAGTCAGTTTAACTTTTTTCACTCCTCTCTCAACCCAAAGGCGCTACATGGGCAACAGGGAAGGATGTGATAAGGGACCAGCATGCCTGGTCAAGGCTAGTGTAAAGCGAGTCACCACCTCCTCATCACCTTGTCCCGAGAGTGGAGTACTTCTGTTCTGTTGCTAGTTCTTGTGTTTTCCAGTCCAGGTCACTAGTCTGTCCCCAGTATGAGTCAGACATACTTTCTCCTGTCCCAGTCTCCTGTCATCCTTCACTTCCTTTCTTCAGGGTCTCTTTCATCTGGTCCTTGCTCTGGCTCCAACTCAAAAGTTTCCATTTTAGATACCTTTCTAGCTAAATTAGTGGATCAGATCCTGGCTGGAGTAAACCAGCGTAGCTTAATTGAATATAGGGCAACTATGTGAAGTTTAGTCTGACGTTCAGTTTCTAGGCTGTCTGTTCGGCGGTGGACCACGGAAGACTAGACGCCTTAAGAATTCCTTGGTAAAAGACAAGTCTCTTGGACTTCGGCACTTGCCAAGGAGAAACAAAGTGTTTCTGAATGCCTGTGAGCAATATAGTATATGGCACACTTTAAAAGAATTAGCTTAAAATATCTGCTAGCATCTTTATGTTGCCAAAGAATATTGATATCAAAAGTTCTCTCTACTCTTGGCAGAGATGTCTCTTCCCTGGCCACTGACGTAGCCTAGACATCTAGGAACAGACTTTCAAAAAAACTGAGCTTCCAGTTTACCAGCTCAGTAAAAAAGTGAGACTTAAGACCTGTACCAAACATGCCCATTAATGGCTCTCATATCTTCTTTATATTAATAAGCAGGTTGTTTCTATGAGCGGTCCAGAATGCAAACACGTGTGGAGCACTGTGCTATTAAAAGTTACAAGCTGATCTTTGGTGGGGAAGTGACCTGATTCCTTGAGGAAAATCTTAACCACTAAAGAGTATCTAACTAGCAGGAACCTGTACAGAAGTGAGCTCTAACGCCACTTGGACTAGTTCCCTTATTTTTGAGACAACGTCTCATGTACCATATAGATGTCATCTCAAGGAAGCATCCAACCAAGTTGCCCTGTCTCCAGTTAGACTGGAGAGATTAAGGGAAGATTTCTCAGCTGAGAAATAAGTAACTTCCTGGTTGAATGTTGGTAAAAGCTTTTCAAAGCTTTGCTAATCTCCCTGGGATTAGCTATTCATGTGCTAAAGGAGTCTTATTACAGTGATCACTGTGGTGCAATTGTCTTGATTTTGGAAGACTGGCTAGCAGCCTAATTGTCTCGTAGCCCCATTGATAAATTTGCTGACTGGAGAAAGTAAGAAACCTGAGATTCCAAAGGCATTGTCACCCATTTGAAAGCACATTTACTGTAGCAAGCCTACGTTTTTTCAAACAAATTGGCCAAAAGGTTGTGGTATCATCGAAGCTAGAGATGGAAAAATCTATTGGGTCATTTAGTCCATCTCCCTGGACAGTACAAGATTGTTCCCTATAAAACAGCTTCTAGGTTTTTGTCTAATCTAGTTTTAAGTATCTCAAGTAAGGAAGCTTCAAATTGCTCTTGATTTTTGTCTAGCCAGGTCTCTTACAACTCTTTCTTCTTTAAAAGATCAGTGTTACTGGAGCAGGCAGGGCAAACTCTATTTTCATCAAAATAATGAAAATGTAAATGGTGAATATGAAATATATTTGAATTAAGGTACAGCCAGGGTTTGTGAGGGTCACTGTGTCTCATTTTTTAGGTGCTCAGTCTGACATACCTTTACATCAGCTTGATCTTCAGACAGTACTGGGCCCCCAGGCTGTAACCATAAGTCTCTTTTAAGGTGTGTCAGGTTGAGGAACAAAAGTGCTAGTCACGTCTGAAATTTTTTGGCAACTTTTTAAATGGGTAGATACAGGCTTGCAGAGATGATGCACATCACACAACTAACACAGCCATTGTGTTTATTCCCTACTGAATATTACTGACAAAAGAGATTGTTTGTTACTCTTGAAATAAAAGGCATGTGCCTTATGGCTTATGGATAATTGGCTTTTGTATAGTACAGTTGTACACTACCAAAAGACAGGTCTACGTCTGACAACTGGCAACATCAGGTCCTGAACCTGTTGACTTATCAATGTTCAAGATCATATAAAAAAAGCCCTAAAAATATACTGAAACAAAACCTCTGTATAAAATACAGTATCCATCTATCCCCTGTGTTAAGTCAGAGTGGCTCCATTTGGGTGCAGGAGTCCACCATAGTGTTCAGTTCCAATGGAGCAGGCCCAAATGTCCCTTGTAACTGGATGGTGGCTTGTGCCCTACCCACCCAGTCTCTCTTTCATTTTAATTCTACCATGAGAGCATTTCTACCAGTCCAGTAGCCCTTCTCTGCTGCTTCAGTATAGATTTATGTTCCTAGTCCAGCATCTGCCTCATTAGTTTTAGGCTGACATTGCATCATTGCCCAAGTTGTGACGTGGAAGGCCCCAGCTGAGCAGGTTTCTTCCCCGTGTTGCTGTGGTTAGATTCTTGAGTAGCCCCAATGCCCTCCATGAAACGGTTTAAAACAAGACCCCTGCGGGGTGTTGTTCGGCATTACGGCTTAAACAAGGGCAGTCACCTGGGGAGGCTTCTAAATGATAGGTGTTTATATCTAGGAGCAAGTTATAACCTTTAAAAATGCCAACAAGAACTTTTTGGAATGGCTCTGGGGAGAGATTTCACAAAACCATTCTCCCTACGTCTCTTTCCCCCCTATCCACTTGTACTGGGGAGAAAAATTATCAAAAAATCAACTCTTTTGGCAACTACAGTTCAAAGTGTTCTCTCTCTCTCTCTCAAGACCAACGTTAGCTTTGAATGTGGGGTGTGTGAAGTCCTTTTCTTTTTTTGTTTCGTCAAACTAACTACAGATGGAGGACTTGAAAGGGCAGACGGGATGTCACCTAGTCCTTCTGTGTGGCGTGTGAAACTTGCATTGGTTTCAGCAACTGGAATTGCTGTATTAGTGGGAAGGCTGTTCCATTAGCTAGGGCACTGGAAGCCAACCCTTGTTGTGGCAGGTGTGCTGCGTGTTAGTCCTGCATCCTCCCCAAGTGCCACGCCGATCCCTTTTCCTTACCTGATCTGCTGTTCTGCTTTCTGCTCCCTGCCCCATGCTCCTGCCTGATCTGACGCTTTGCTTTCTGCTCCTGTCCCATCTGCCACTGTGCTGCCTGTCCCCTCCCCAATCTGCCACAAGCCACAAATAGAGGCTGTCCATGCCACTTTGATAACCATGTCACTGGTTGGTCACCCTTGAGATATAGGGCACTGGCATGGTACTTGGGGGCTGCAACAGAGGCCGTCGGCTCTACTCCAGATTTCTTGTATAACATTGGGTTTGGCCTTTCTGTACCCTACTTCCCCAAATGAAAATGGGGAATAATAATACTTCTCTAACTCACAGTAAAGATAGAGGTTGACAGACTAGATTGGTACTAGAAACGTATATCCAGATCAGTGTTTTTTACCAAAACCTTTAATACCAGACTATTTTCACTGGTAGAGGCAGCCAGGATTTGAATTAACTGAACTGGTGTAAATTGCAGCTTTTCTTGACTGCAGTGAGGCTGTCCTGTAGCAGCTATATTGAAGCAAGAATCAGGGCATGTTCCCAGTTCAGACAAGGCCTTTGAAAGGTTATTATTATGGTTGAGGACCAGATCAGCAACAGCTGAAAAGACAATTAATTTGCTGCTGCTCTGGTTTTAGTTTCCATCTGATGCAACTGCAATCTGGAGAGAGATCTTAATTTAGGACTACAAAGGGAGCTGTTCTTTTCAGAGATAACAGCCTGGATGGTTGTGTGTTATCTTCTGTGCAAATTGACTGCTCCCATTCAGCAATCTCTCTTCTTCTCCCGGAGTTAATTCAGAACAAGCAAGTGAAAAGGGAACTAGATTTCCAGCTTCTGTAGATGCTAGAATTGTTAATTACACTCTGCGGTTTCACAGCCTCTCCCCTTGCACGCACCTGCTCATTTCAGTATTCACCTGCAGGATTTGCCTGTATTTGGTGCCATTGTATTCGGGAAGCTCAGCTATATGAAAATGCGACCCTGTAGAGCCTGTTTGGCTTCTACTGTGTGAGTGTGTGCATGTGTGAAATGCAACATAGTTGTCTGAGCAGTAACCTTTGATTACAAGCTCCAGGCCTGGCCGTCTTCCCCATATGGGTTCATACCCAGTTTCTGGAGGGATCGTTTCTAAGCAGCAGTTCTGGCGATTTATATGGATGTAGCAGCTTTCTGAGCAAATAAAGCTGGAGTCTCTTTCTGAGGACTAAGGTGAAGATTGAGCTGTCTTTAGGGCACAAATGGCATGCCTTGGAGCAATGCCAGCTGGGTCATGAGTGGCTACAGGGCCCTGGGGGCTGGGCTTAGAGGGCTGGGGACACAGGTGGTTTTCTCCTCGATCCTCCTGGTTACAGGTCATGGGCGCAGGAGGGACAGAGGGAGAGGTAGTGATGAAGTAAACAGAAGAGTGAGGCGTTGGTGCCACCGTGAAGGCTTCGGCTTCTTCAATCACAGTCCACATCTCGAAGACAGAGGCAGTGGTCTGTTAGGAAGAGACGGCCTCCACCTCACCCCAGTGAGAAAGAAGCTTTTTTTGACCGGATTGGCTGACCTGCTCAACACAGCTTTAAACTAAGATCGCCAGGGGGTGGGCAGACAACCATCGGAGCAAGCCCAGAAAGTAACAAATACATAATCAGCAGGTCAGGAAATACAACTGAACTTACACCAACCCCAGCCCAAGGATGGGACTCTCCTAAATGCACAGAGAAGCCTATGGCTTCTGATGGCAGGCTTAGCTGCCCATACACAAATGCCAGGAGCATGGGGAACAGACAGGAGGAACTGACCCTTCTGCTAAACAGTAACAGATATGATCTCATAGAGATAACAGAGACCTGGTGTGACTCTATCTATGGCTGGGCCACAGGTATAGCTGGCTATACCCTGTACAGGAGGGACCGTGTTGGGAGGAAGGGCGGGGGTGTGGCTCTCTGTCAAGAAGCAGTACACTTCCCTACTAGCTGACATTAGCACTCAAGGAGGGCGACTCAAAAGCCTCTGGGCTGGAATATGAGGAGAACATGGTGAATGGGATTTTATTGTAGGAGTTTCTTACAGACCTCCTAACCAGGAGGAAGAGCTCAACCACAAGGTCTCTAGGGAACTAACAGAGGCTACATGCTCTCAGGGCATACTTGTCATGGGTGAGTTCAACCACCATGACATCTCATGAGAAGAGCATCAGCTAAATCTGATCAGTCGCGAAGCTTCCTTACCTGCCGAGCTCTGACTCAAGCTCTGTTGATGAGCTCTGACTCAAGAAGTCCACAGGCCGACAACAGGTGAGGCATTGCGAGATCTGGTACTGGCCAAAAGGGATGATCTAGTCACCAACCTGAGGATTGAAGGGAAGCTTGGTGACAGTGATCGTGAGTTGATCACTTTCTCTGTCCATTGCAAGGTTGGCAAATCAGTCAGCAATGCAGAAATCCTCGACTTTAGGAAAGCTGACTTTCATAAGCTCACGAGGTTGGTTGTCGAGGCCCTGAAAGATCATGATCAGACAGGGAAGGGAGTCCAAGATGAGTGGTCGCTCCTTAAGGACATGATCCTAATAGCACAAGGGAAGTCCATTCTGGCCCGTAGGAAAGGTCGTAAAAGGGCTAGGAGAGCCCGTTAACTCAATAGGGAGCTCATGGACCTCCTGAACCTTAAAAGAGAATTCTACAAGAGTTGGAAGACAGGAAATACCTCTAAAGCGGTATTATGCATCACCTCTAAATACGTCTAAAAAGGATTATGCGTGTAGGGAGCAGACCAGAAAAGCCGAGGCTGAAACCGAGCTCAAACTGGATATGGGAATTAATAAAAAGTCCTTCTTCAGATACGTGGGAAGTCGAAAGAGAAATAAGGGCAACGCTGGACCCCTGCTGAATCCAATGGGACAGCTGACATCCAACACCCAGGAAAAAGCTAATCTCCTTAATGATGACTTTGTGTTGGTTTTTCACCAGTCCGAGGGTGGTTTTTCACCACCCCTGCCTGACAGGCCATGGGATTAGGAGGGTACAAGTGACCACACACCTACATTTGGTAAGGATCTTGTGAAGGAACACTTTGAGAGGCTGGAAATCCACAAGTCAGCAATCCCTCACAAAATGTACTCAAGAGTGCTAAAAGAGTTGACTAATATCATAGCATGACCAATGGCAAGGATAACTCGTGGCACTCGGGAAAGGTTTCCAAAGATTGGAAGAGGGCCAATGTGGTGCCTATCTTCAAGAAAGGAAGGAAGGAAGATCTGGGGAACTACAGGCCAATCAGTTTGACCTCAATCTGTGGGAAGATCATGGAAAAAATTATTAAAGAATCCATCAACAACAGGCTAACAGAAGACATCGTTCTGAGAGGCAGCCAAAATGGCTTTGTTGTAGGTAGGTCGTGCCTGACCATCCTCATCTCCTTCTATGACCAGGTGACACATCACCTGGGCAGGGGAAGAGAGGCTGATGTCATTTACTTGGATGTCAAAAAAGCCTTTGATTTGGTCTCCCATGATGTCCTCATGACAAAAATTGGGGAACTGTGGCCTCAACAACCTTACGTCCGATGGCTGGGATCCTGGCTCTGTGGTTGGACCCAGAGAGTGATAGTTGATGGAACCAATCAACATGGCACATGGTGACCAGTACAGGGTTCAGTACTCTTTAAAGGTATTCATAAACAACCTGGATTTGGGTGTCAGAAGCAGACTGGCTAAGTTTGCAGACAACACCAAATTATGGGGAAGCACAGTCACACTAGAGGATAGGCTGAGGATTCAGGCCGATTTGGACAGGCTGGCAAAGTGGGCAGATCAAAACCTGATGACTTTCATTGCAGAGAAATGCAAGGTGCTCCACCTCAGGAGAAAGAACCCACATCATACCTATAGACTCAGCAGTGCTACACTCACTAGCACTACAAATCGAAAGAGACTTGGGGGTCAGGATTGACCACAAGATGAACATGAGCCACCAGTGCAATGCCACAGCTACCAAAGCAAATAAAACCCTGTCTTACATCTACCAATGTGTCTCAAGCAAGACCCAAGATGTCATCCTCCTGCTTTATTCGGCCTTGGTGAGGCTGCAGCTGGAGTACTGTGTCCAGTTCTGGGCTCCACACTTTAGAAAGGACTTGGAGAAGCTTGAGAGAGTCCAGAGGAGAGCCACATGCATGATTAGATGTCAAGAGACCAGGCCTTATGAGAAGAGACTGAGAGACATGGGACTTTTCAGCTTGGAAGAACTTAGGCTCAGGGGGGAATTGGTGGCAGCCTACAAGTATATCAGGGGTGTGCATCAGGACCTGGGAGAACATCCGTTCTCAAGGACGCCCCAAGGGATGACAAGGTCCAACAGCCACAAACTGCTGGAAGACCATTTTAGACTGGACATAAGGAAAAACTTCTTTACCATCCAAATCTCCAGACTCTGGAATAGACTCCCCCCAGAAGTAGTGCAAGCACCTACTTGGGACACATTCAGGAAGCATTTGGATGATTATCTCGCTGGGGTCATCTGATCCCAGCTGACTTGCTGCCCTTTGTGTAGGGAGCTGGACCTGATGATCTCACAAGGTCCCTTCCAGCCCTAACGTCTATGAAATCTATGGAAAGAAAATTTCTAGGGTCCGATTCTGATTTTTGTGGGGTGCAAGTGCTCCTGATTTTTGTAGGAGCATGGGGAACAAGCAGGAAGAACTAGCCCTCCTACTCTCCAGTGGGCATTATGATCAAGTAGGGATTACGGAGACCTGGAGGGACTCCTCACACAACTGGAGTGTAGCTATAGAGGGCTACACCCTGCATAGAAGGGACTGGGTGGGGAAGAAAGGTGGTGGCATTGCTCTCTATGTGAAAGAGCAGTACACCTCCTTGGAGGCCAACATCAGCTCCAAAAATTAACACCATCTGGAATTCACTGGAGAATTGACTGAGGCTGCACATGTACATGACATGGTCATCACAGGTGATTTTAATTATCCAGACATCACCTGGGAGGAACACTCGGCCAAGATGGATCAGTTGCGATCCTTCCTGACCTGTGCTGAGGAGCTCTTCCTGACTCAGGAGGTGCACAGGCCAACCAGAGGTGACGCTCTGCTAGACTTGATCCTGGCCAAAGGAGGTAACCTGTTGACTGACTTAAATATATAGAGGGAAGTCTGGGCAACAGCGATCATGAAACCATCACGTTCACTGTCCAATGTGAGGCAGACAAATCTGATAGCGGGATTGAAGTCTTGGACGTCAAAAATGCACATTTCAACAAGCTTAGGTCACTAGTAGAGGAAGAGCTGCAGGACCAAGGACTGAAGGTGAAAGGTGTGCACGAAGAGTGGTTGTTCCTTAAGAAGACAATCCTTGAAGCACAAAGGAAGACCATTGCCATGCGGAGAAAAGGTAACAGAAGGGCTGGGAAGCCCTCTTGGCTAAACAGGGAAATCATGGTCCTCTTAAGAAAGAAGAAAGAGGCTTATAAACAATGAAAGTGCAGGGTGGGCCCCAAGGAGGAATATTCCACAACAGTCCATATTTGCTGGGAACAGATAAGAGAGGCTAAAAGGGACGACCAAACTTAGATTAGCAACAGGAATCAAGGGCAACATGAAGTCCTTCTTTAGGTACATAGGGAACAGAAGGAAAACAAATGGGAGTGTGGAGCCATTGCTCAGTAACTCAGGAGAGCTGGTTACTGGCATCCAGGAGAAAGCTGAACACTTGAATGTCTACTTTGCCTCAGTCTTTCACCAGACCAAGGGGCAAACAATGCCAGGTAGAGTACAGGATGAGCACAGTAGGAATAACTGCCTTTCTACTATTGCCATAGTATTGGCGTATGACCAGTTAAAAACATTAGACATATACAAGTCAGCGGGACTGGATGATCTTCATCTGTGAGTGCTGAAGGAACTGGCCAAAGTAACTGTGGCAAAACTCTTCCACAACTTGTGGCTCTCTGGAGAAGTCCCTCAGGACTGGAAGAGGGTCAGTGTTGTACCCATCCACAAGAAAGGCAGGAGGGAGGACCTGGGTAACTATAGGGCAATCAGCCTAACTTCCACCCTAGGGAAAATCCTAGAAAAGTTCATCAAGAAGTCTACCTGTGATAGGCTTGCAGATGGTAAGATTCTGAATGACAGCCAGCATGACTTCATTGCGGGCAGGTCTTGCCTTACCAACCTCATCTCCTTCTATAACTAGGTAACTCACCACCTGGACACGAGAGAGCGGGCTGACATTGTATACCTTGACTTCCAAAAGGCTTTTATTCTAGTATTGCACAGTATCCTTGCAAGAAAATTGGAGGATTGTGGGCTTAATTCAGACAATCAGGTGGATGAGAAATTGGCTGCAGGATAGGACCCAGAGAGTCATAGTGTCATCCTGGGGAGAAGTGGGCAGCAGCGTCCCTCAGGGATCAGTGCTCAGTCCAGTACTTTTCAACGTCTTTATTAATGATTTGGATATGGGGTTGAGGAGCTTACTGGCCAAGTTCACAGACAACACCAAGTTATGGGGGAGCGTGATCACGCTTCAAGATAGGCTACAGACACAGGCAGACCTAGACAGGCTAGCGAGTTGTGTGGATCGGAATCTGATGTTCAATGTTGAGAAATGTAAAATGCTCCACCTCGGGATGAGCAACCCCAAAACACCTACATACTTGGCAGCACCAAACTAGCTAGCGCCACGAATGAAAGGGATCTGGGGGTAATAATAGACTACAGTATGAATATGAACCGGCAGTGCAATGCTGTAGCCAGTAGGGCAAATAATACTCTGGCATGCATCTCCAGCAAAACCAAGGAGGTGATTCTTCTGCTCTACTCAGCACTGGTGAGACGGCAGCTGGGGTACTGTATCCTGTTCTGGGCACCACACTTCAACGAGGACATAGACAAGCTTGAGAGAGCCCAAAGAAGAGCCACCCATATGATCAGTCTTACATGGCAAGCCATACAAGGAAAGGCTGAGGGATCTGGGACTCTTCAGCCTGAGGAAAAAAAGGCTGAGAGGTAACCTGGTAGCAGCTTACCACTACATTAGGAGAGTCCATCAAGGGCTCAGTGAGCGACTGTTCACCAGGGCACCCGAGGGGAAAACTAGGCTACACACTCCTGGAAGACTGATTCAGGGTCAACATTAGGAAAAACTTCTTCACAGTCAGGGTGTCCAGACTGTGGAATAAACTCCCTCCAGAGGTGGTGCAATCACCTGCCCTGGAAATCTTCAAGAGGAGACTGGACAGTCACCTTGCTGGGGTCACCTGACCCCAGTTATCTTCCCTGCTTGGTGCAGGAGGCTGGACCCAATGATCTTCTGAAGTCCCTTTGAGCCTTACAAGCTATGAATCTAAATTAATTGTTGTACGTACACGCAAGCTCTCCCCAACTTTTGAACATCCAACAGAAATTGGGACTCCAGTATACTAGCTGCTATAAAAACAAAAAACAAAAAAAAAAAAAACACATAACAGAAGATGGCTTTGCCCCCCCCAGAGAACTTACTGCTGAAGACTTCCATGAACTGGAGATGAGGCACTAGGTCTGAAGAGTTAGCCTGCATATGTTCTGTGTCTGTACAGTGCCAAGCATAGTTTCATAGTTGTGAGGGCCTGGAAATGGAAACTTTAAAAATGGATTCTCCTTTAAGGGAGAAAAACATGGGAAACCATGGTTTTCCCTTGCAGGCTGGCAGAGCTCCAGCCTTCAAGGGGCTGCTTGAGGCCCCCCCCCCCGTGCTTCACCTTCTGACCCCCTGCACCACACACTGGGGGACTGGGGCAGGACTGGCCATCAGTGTTTACAAATGGGTCCTGGTACAAGAAAAGTTGAGAAATGCTGTCCTAAAGCACTCCAACAATACAACCAAGCATAGTAATACTGGTACCGATAAGGAATAGATGCAAGAGAATAATGAAGGAAGAGTTTACACTCAAAGTTTTGCTGTTATAATTATCAGTAAATCCTCCCAGTGTCGATGCAAAACAGTTTTGCTATCATGTTCGTCACATGCAAGATTTCCAAAATGTCACATGATGCTGGCTTTCCATTGAACTATCCTAACAGCTATTAAATTAAAACTTCCAAAACAAAACTAGTTCACAAACACTGTGTCAAATTAGACTGCCATTAAAAACAATCAAACAAACAAACAAACAAAGTCTTGATTTATTATTGCAGAATCAAAAAGGCAGCAGATTTGCTGTGGTAAGTACTCTTGGGGTCTGATTCCAGACTACATTGCATCATGTTTATACAGATGCTAGGTGTCTTCTAAATGATCATCAGCTGTGGCATTTTACCGAACTAGTTACACGGTTTCTTTGTGTTTTGATTAGGGTTGGCTCTAAAACTTTCCACCTAGACTGGTTTACAGTGCAAATTTATTTTTGAGGGAAACAACTACTGACTATTATTGAAGTCAACATGGGCAATCATGGGCAACTGGTGCCTCCTGGCTCTGGGAAGGCACCAGCTGCCGATCGTCCCTGCTGGTGGAAGCGCAAACTGGAAGTGCCGCCGGTGCTTGTGGTCAACCAAGGGTGGGGAAGGAGTGGCCCAGTGGCTGATTGCTGCCACCAGTGGAAGTGCCAGCAGCAAACCAGATGTGCCACCAGCACTTCTTGGGGGGACACTGGCCGCTGCTCCCCACTCCCTGGCCAGCGAAGGCCAATGCCCCTCCATACCCTCCTACGCATCACCTATGTAGGCAATCCTTTGCAGTCAAGGATGATTATCTTATCTGTGGGTCCAAAGATAGCTGACGAAGCCTATCTGGGATCTACAGACTCTATTACATCTTGAGCACGTTTCTATATGAGGGTTCCTGACTTGGTCCACAACATGCTGTTTTTGCTGCCCCTGCTTTTCCATCTCCTGTTGTCTTAAGGTTTCAAAGTACTGAGAACCTTGCAGCAGACACTTCCTCCGTTTGGAGCAGTCCTGGATGATAGTCTCCTATAAATTGATGTCAATGTTGCATTTTTTCAAGTTGGCCTTGAGGACATTCTTGAAATGCTTTCTCTGCCCTCCTCCTGAGCATACAACTTGACTGAGCTGGGAGAATAAAATTTGCTTTAGGAATCTGGAGTCAGAGATCCAGATGACATGGCCGGCCAAGCAAAGTTGTTGTCGGATGATCATTGCCTCAATGTTCATGGTGTTTGTTCATGAGAGGATGCTGACATTGGTGTGCCTGTTTTCCTGCTGGATTCAAAGGATCTTCCACAGGCAGAGTTGATGGTAGTTCTCTGGTGGCTTGAGATTGTCTCCTATACATTGTCTGCATTTCAGCTCCAAACAGTAAGGTGGGGATCATGATGGCTTGATAAACCACGAGCTTGGTTTCAGATCTGACGTTGTGATCCTCAAATGCCTATTTCCTCAGATGTCCATAGCCTGCACTTGCACAATTGGGGTGATGTTGGATTCCTTCATCAATGTCAACACTGTGCAAGAGATGGCTTCTGAGCTATGGGAAATACTCAACTTTCTCCAGTCTCACTGTGAATATGAATTACTGGAGCTGGGGACTGCTCATTAAGAGCTTGTTGATGGAGGACCTTAGTCTTCTGAATGTTAAGCATCGGTCCCATTTTCTTGTATGCCTCACTAAAGATGTTACTGATTGTCTGACGGTCTGCTTCTGAGTGAAGACACACTACAGTATCATCAGTGTACTGGAGCTTGATGACTGAAGTCAGGGTTGTCTTGGTTTTGGCTCAGAGTTGGCTGAGATTAAACAGCATACCATCCATTTGGTAGTTTAGCTCCACTCCAACTGGAAGCTTGTTGGTGGTCACATGTAGCATCGTACTAAGGAATACTGAGAAGAGTCCTCATCACTGCTCATCAAATGAGGAAAAAGTCCTTGCATTGCAGAAGGTGTTGTCTAAACAAAGGGCTCTGTAACAGAGTGTCATCCTCAGCAGCATTTGGAAATGCCTGGGGCACCCCAGAATCTCTTTATATTTGAATTGTTTTCTTACTGGAAACAGACAACCCTTCACTCGCCTGCCACATTTTGGTATTTCTTTGGTTCTTGAAGAGCAGGCTGCCCCAAACCTTCCCAGATATGGTCTACGCTCACAAATACCTAGAGGTGATGAGCTTCTGCCTTAAGGGCTATTTGCATGACTCTGACTCTCTCTTATCCTGCCCCGTGCCTCACAGGTGTCATTTGCATCTTCACACTCTGTTGGGGTCTCAGCCAACGCAGCTTCCACCCCATTTTATATAGCTAAGCCATCCAGCTCAGACCCACTATGTTGGGCCCGACTTTGAGAAATTAACTTCAATAGATATGACTCTCATCTCCAGGCTATGTGGCCCCTAAAGTTGCGCTTCTTTAGCGCCAGGCTCTCTGGCCCCTGAAGCTGCACCCCTGCGGGCGCTAATGAAGCCTCCACTTCCCCTACAACCTCAGCTGCAAACCACCTGATTAAACTTCATCATAAACACTAAGCCGCTGAGCTACAGCGAAGCAAAAAAAAATAGAGGCAGTTAGCCTGCTTACCCCTGGCTCCACATCCCTGGATCACTCAGCTGGGTATTCTCACTGGCAGGGCTGCTTCACAGTTTCTTGGAGTCTTCAGGAATCCACTTTCAGTCACAACCTGGGTTGGCCATGCTCTCCCCTGGCTGGCTCAGCTAAAAGGCTTATATAGCCCTGGCCTGAACTCCCACACAGTCATGTGACCACCCCAGTCAGCTGACCAGTCTGCAGGGTTGCCCTTTAGTTTAGCCCCGTCTCTGCTGGCAGGCTGTGCTTGGAAGACTCCCGTCTTAAAGGGGATATTCTGCTTCTTAGTAACAGGACTAGGGTTCCCTGTTACAGGTTCTTCCCTTAAAATATCTCATGTTCCTGTTCTCTAACTACAGTTCCCATGAGGCACTGCAGCATCATTTGGAGTGAAAACACTTTGGGTTTTGGCTGAAATATTTCAGGTTTCAACAGTAATGACCAGTGCATTTCTGGGGGCAGAAGACAGTTTTCATGCTAGTTTCATTGTCAAAAATTAAATAAAGCTGATCAGAAATCAAACATTTTAATGGAAGAAACATTTTAATGGAAAATGTCCATGTACTTTTATCCTCCTCTAAAGATGTGATGCAGTGGGTTTTTCCACTCTGCTGTAAGAGATTCCATTTTAGGATCAAGGGACTGATCCAGTGGTCACTGAAGTGACAGAGGACCCAATTCTGCTCCATAAACTCTATCGTTCTGTATTACTGTAGAGGTATATATGAGCTGCTACAAAGCCGTCATCATCTGGGAAAAATCCACTGCTGCAAGTGCATATGATATGCAGCTTCACTCTGCCTACTCTTGCGTTAAGCATTCTTGTTTTGTGGGTGACTTTCGCTACTAATGGGTAAGTGGTGGACGTACAGTTGTGTTCATTGTTCATGCCAGTAAGATAACCAATTGACTCACTTCAGTAGCCTTGGGAACTGTAACTTTTGACAGTGGAAGTCCAAAAGACATTCTCACAAAATGAATTCCAGTACCTATTGACTAGAACAGCTTCAAGTGACTTTTTCAAGCCTGGAGCAGCAAGTCTGTCATATGACTTCCCATTTAAAGAGCTGCTGTAAAACTTAAACCATAGATAGCTTTTGGCTAAATCCCGCTTGCCTCGTTCACTCAAGGTGCTGAAGAACTGCAATCTGTTGTGCAGTGAACATCCTTATCTCTCTACAAATGCCCAGCTCCTTGCAGGTTCCTTCCATTGGGAATAAAGCAAATTTATGATTCATGGGCCTTTGTCCACAGAACTTGCAAAGAAATGCTTGGCAGCTTGAGCAAATAGCTCAGTTTATTTTAACCTTTAAGAATGACACCAATTTCACAGCTGTTAATGCTATGTGGCTCCTACGCTTTCCAATGCAAATTACACACCAAGGACTAACGCATTTAGATGAAGGGGGGAAGGAAAAATCTCCATATTAATGTGCTAATATCTTTGTTCTGAAGTGTTTAATTTTATGCTTTTAATCAGATATTCTCCTTCTGATTAAAGCAGTTTTCTAACACAAAAATTATTTGTTAATATCGTCAGCCGCTGAGACCTGGAGAAATGGAGAGTCTGCTGCAAGTAAGTGCCATTTGCTGACCCAGGAGGAGAGAGTTAGCTGCTGCAAACTGGGCCTCCTACTGCTTTAGTAAAGTTAGCAGGTGATTAAGGGCCAGATCCAAAGCCCATTGAAATGAGTGGGAATCTGTGATGAAAGCCCATTAAATCAGCTGAGGGGCTGACTACATCTTTAAAGAGCCTTAAGCAGAACTCATGGTAGAAACTGTTTAGCACCAGCGAGAAATGTGTCAAAGATTTCAAGGCTTGGGTTCCTTTCCCTCCATTTCAATATTTCAAAACTTAATGAGATTGTGGTCTGAAACATTACCATCGCGTTCTTGGTGTCACATTTTTCTCCCATAAATGCTGGTATAACTGCACAGTAGTCCAAGCTATTCCAAATCTAAAGCCCTTCTAACTAGGCAAAAGTTGGTGCTTGATCTTAATTCATTGCTTAAAAAGCACAATTAATTTTATTCATTTCCTGTCCTGTGGGAAGGGTTGCTAAAGGACTTGCTGACAGGTTATAGTTTCTTTATCTATGCCAGACCTTTCCACCCTCACTCCTCATTAACCTTAGTGGTTCTTCAAATGAGCAAGACACTGCCTAGTATGAGTAAGGGTATCAAAACTCGGTTGATTGTTACCAGCTCAAATCTAGCTGAAGCTTTGATCTTGGCATAGCAAAGCACTCCAGTGCCTGAGGGTTCCCATTGACTGCATCAGCCCAGAATTGCAAGGACTGAGGGCTGAAACTATAAGCATTTGATAGCTGTCAGGCAGTGTTCAGTCCATGATACACACTTGGTCTTCTTCAAAATCCTGGGGAAGCTGGTAGTCAGGAATGAGAGCACAAGGTCACACGTAATACTAGATTACTTGTTTAATTACTGTTCAATTATGCATGGAATTAATAAGAAACCAGTTGAGCCCCACAGAAATATCTTTTAAAAATGTCCAAAACGGTGTGGAAATAAACTAACACACGAAGCGGGCTTCCCTGCAGATGGTTTCACTTTTACTAATTAAATCCACACAAAAAGAGTACGCCCTGAATAATACCTTTGATAGGTCTAACACCACTGTAGCTTGGCCAAATACCTAATGTGTATGACATAACTGCTCTGCAGGTAAAGTTGCATTGTGCTTGGCACTTAAAGCAGGATATTTAAACACACTTTTCTTGTATGCCCTTTGTACGTTTCTGTGTGTGCACATACACACGCACGCTTTATTGGATCAGGCTCCAACTGAGGTGAGTCATACCCACATTCGTGCCCCAGGCCAAATTCTGATGTTAGCTTCCCCAATTAAACTATCATAACTCACGTCCACATTGAACTAACTAAATTAAAGGACCCAGTCAACCCACCTCTTTACTAGAATCAGCTGGAAGCATGTAACTCCATTGATTTCAGCGGCGTTAACCCTGCTGTTCACCCCTCTGAGTGGGGAACTAGGTCTAAAAAGCACATAGTAACACACGCCAAATAATGAGGCACAGATATCTATACTGATTCTGAAACGGTAAGCGGAGGAGTCAATTCAGTAACCGATTTCTTGGGGTCCAATTCTGTGGAGTGCTGAGTTCCTCCCACAAGCCTCGCATTGCCTTTAGATGTCGGGGAAGTGTAAGTGCTGTGCACCTTGCAGGAACCAGACCCTAATCTGCTTCAATGTAAGTCTATCCCTTGTATGCAAAGCTGTTCAATTGTGCCTGTTTTAAAACCATCCCTTTTGCATTCCCAGCTTGTTAAATGAGCTGCAATGGCTCTTTCAAAATGTGTCACACAGCAGAGTTAAAGGAAAGGGTGGGGTGTCTGGGGGTGGATGAAAGTGTCACGGTTCCTGAAGGTCTTTTAAAGAGGCTTCATTTGTCTGAAACAAGACGACGTGCAAGGAACAAATCAGCGGAGCGTGGCTAACTCTTGAGGCGATGCAGTTGCTCACGTCCCTCCACTGTGGAGCTCATGGAGGGATCTTGTGTTGGGGGTGGGGAGCAGGGAAAGGTGGGCAGGGATCTTATTACACAATGGAAGGGAAAAGAGCCTCTGCTCTTTGCTAGTCAAGGAGAGCAGCTTCCAGTCATCCAGCTGGAAAGCAGCTGAGCAAAAAGGGGGTTGCTTGTGGGTTGCTTGTGGTTTGTTTAATGTGGCTCCCTGCCCCTGACTCTCCCTTGACCATAGACAAAATCTTAGCGTTTCAGAAAGAAAATAAATGACAGTAGTAGCAAGTCTTAGTCTGGTTAACAGGGACCGTTAACGAAAATGGTATGCAGGGCTGATATTTGCAAAGTGAATAGGGATATATTTTTTCCATTTATATACTGGCTGACAAGGTATGGGAGGAGGATGTAAACTTTCGTGCTTCCTGCCATAATCCAGACCCCTCTAATCAAGGGGGCAGGGAGGCTCTTTCTGTGTGTGGATTATGCAATACTTGCCTGCAGGGGCAGTGCCAGCCTCTTCCCGGCGGCAGGGCCGAGGTGGGCTAGACAGAAAATTGAACAGCTGTGCGATACACTTTCTAGCCAAACATACATATTTGGCCGAGCTGGGAGTGCCATGCCTCTGGAGGCAGGAACGGGGTGGGCTCAGCTGCGTGGGGTGGGCAGTGGTGGCCTGGTGGGGGGGAGGCAGGGTGCTACAAAGGGGCAGTGGCTACAGGGAGCACTAAGGCAAATTTGGGGGAGGCTATAGACCCCCCCAGGCTCCCTCCGAGTGCCACCCCTGCTTGCCTGCAGCAGATCTCTTGCACTTCCCTGTTCAGCATTTTGTTACTGAACTACACGGATACTGGGGTGTGGAAAAACCTTTACAATTAAAGGCACCTGCTAACAGAAGAAGCACGGGGAATTGGGAAGAATATTCCATAATGTCTATTTCGGGATTTCTTTCAGCTTCCCTAAATCCTCCTGTCCTTGCTTTCTCAGACAGACTACATAAGTCTGAGAGGAGTCTAGCATTTTCTGTAGTCTTTTGTTCTATTTTAATATTTTAGTGCAAACTATAAGCCACAAAAGAAAAAAAAAATATGTGGGCGTCTGCTAGCATTTGCTATCCTAGCATACTGCATTATTTGAGATGTACTCTTCGGGACTAGGGACCAGCATGGTGCAGAACTTCTTACCCAAGACTGCAAGATTAACCCTTGAAAGTTGAAGCCGATTCATTGTATAGCCTCAGGCAAATCACATAATCTCTCGTCTTGCATTTCCCGAAGTTGAAAATGAGTTAAGAGATTCATTTTGAAGCTTAGAGCATTTTAAAAACATTGAACTGAGATCTTAACTTGGTGTATCATATCAATTAAATGCCAGTGATGATGAGCAAGACTAACCTGTTACCAGATTGCTTCCAATCATAACATCCAGCCTCTTTCTAACAATTGTCTTCTGTAATATTTTCTCCAATATTTGGTTATTTTAGAATATGACTTGTGCTGTTACTAATCAGTATTGATTAGTAACAGCACTGTACTTGTGGGCTGCTGCAAAACCCATTTGAAGTCAATGGATTAGACTCCTAGTAACTGAATGAATAACTAATAAAGGAATTGAAGGAATTTAACACCCCTCTCTGTGCAGTATATAATTTTCTTGTCTACATTGATTAAGCTAACCTGGGTGAGGGGAGAGGGGGCAGGATATGCCAGTTCTTGGTTTTTGCAAACTACTTGCAGTACTTCCCCCCCCCCCCC
>NW_017728965.1:1862683-1864635 GCF_001723915.1 Gavialis gangeticus
CCCCCCCCCCAATGTTTTGTGCAAAAATTTAGTGTTTGGGGACAAAATTCAGATTTGGTCTCTGAAACTGAATATTTTTGGGGGAAATTCAAAGCTTCCACTCCTATAAAACAGGAACTAAATAGAGTGGTGATTCAGCTCTCACTGAAGCCAGTGCCAAAATTTCCTTTGATTTAATCAGAATCAAGCCCCCTGGGATCATTTTCACTTGAAAAACTGGACTGGTACTATTAAGTGGAGAAACCACAGTGTTTTTGCAGGGTTTTTTAAAAATGAAATTGGCTCAATTTCACAAAACTGGAATGAAACATGAAACCTTTTTCTGTTTCAACGTTTTAAAATGTTTTTGGAACATCTGGCACAGCTGTTTGTCCTAGCCCCTTCCCTCACCCCCCAAGGCAGGAGTACAGTCCTGGGTCTGATTCTATCCCAATGGGAGCCAATATCAATAGCAACAAGTTTGGGCTACAAGGGCCCTGGCGTTTCAGCTGCCCCTGTATAGAGCGTCCTGTGCCCAGAGAAGCTCCATTTTTAAGCTTTAAGCTTCTTTCACTCAACAAGCCCATCTCCTTCACTAAACTATCTCCCTTCCTCTTGTATTTAGGACAAGGAACAAGGATAAGATGGTGAAAAGTGACTTGGGAGATTTGCATTCTAGCCTGTCTTGCCAGAAACACACTCTCTCATCAGAGACCCATCACTTGTCACATGGTCTTTAAAAAAATAACGCCTGGTACAAAACCTGCTTGTTTCATTTAAGAGAGACTTGCTTCAGTTTTTACTTTAATAGATTCCTTGATGATTGCAGGCTAAGCCGAAATAAGAAGCCATTTTTAGATGCATGCTCTTTTAAAGCAGAGTTGTGCATTGCGTTAACTAAGTCAGCTGTTAAAACTGGTTTGAAGTTAAATGAGTGCAGTTTTCCCAGGTGCAAATCTTATTCATCTCTCTGCCTCAGTTCTATCTCCTTTATAAAACAGAGATGACAATATTTGCCCCACAGCACATCGTGTGAGTTATTCAGATATTAAAGCAGTGTACCTGTATCATGTACCCACATCCTTGTCCAGTATACTTCTTCTGAAATGTCAGTACTATTTTACCTATATGCCTTCCCTTTTCAGGCTTCATTCCAGCCTTGTGTGCAAGATCTAGCACTTCTGTTGTGCATGCATAGGCTTCCTTTTAAGACCATAGGCTGACAGGGTTGTACGAATGGATTCTGGTACAAACCTGAATCAGGCTTCTGATGCTCCTTCAGTTGCCACAAGAATACGTTTCCCCCTTGCGTCATGGATTTGGCAGGCCTAAAACTGAAAAAAAGAAAGCAAACTTAAACAAGTTTTCCCTAGCTTGTTCCCACTCTTTTCCAAAATCTCTGTTATGAAGCACTACACATGAATATACAGTTTATTCAAATTAAGTTAGAGATGTTGTTTCTTTTTCAAGTGTATGTGCGAGAGACTGTAAGCGTGCCTCATGCATGCACCCTGGTTATGCATGGGTGTGTATGAGGACTCTATACCTGACTGCTCTTTTGGTGTCAGGGCTGTATTACACTGCCTGTGCAGTTCATGTGCATAACATGTATGCGGAGCGAGCGGACTGTACAAGATAGAAGCGTATGCTTTGGAAACACGTATGACTGGACTACATGTGCACACTTGTGCATGATGCATGCGTGTTTGGGGGTGGTGTTTGCATGCATGTGGCTGATGGACACCATTTATTCCATGTCTGTGTGCAGCATGTACACCAAACTCAGACTGGATGTAAAACATGAATATGCTTTTGTCTTTATCTTTTATCATATTATTTAAGTGGTAAAATTAGCTATTCTTTCCTGCACTCGTGCCTAAATAGAGGAATAGGTTATTAATAAAAAGGCAGGGGATCTTACAGTTGTGGTGGCAATTTCCTTGAGGTCTATTAATCATAGGAAGCTTCCTCCC
>NW_017728965.1:1864646-1868258 GCF_001723915.1 Gavialis gangeticus
TCCCCCCCCCCCCTTATTTCTGTGAAGATTAACTTTCTTTATTGTTGTTTGGCAGGTACTTTTAATTGGCTGGAAAATATTCTTCCTGTGAAGTTCCAGTGCTCTGGTGCTTGAATGAGCGCAGGCTCCCATTGGCTGCCTATTCCACCTTCTGATTGGCTCCTTGTCCTGGAGGGGGACAGATAAGGCCGGCTATAAAAGCCCTGGGCTTTTCTCCTGGTCCCCCAGTGAGCAAGAGCTAGGGGTGTAAAGCAGAACAAGGCTGCAGTAGCTACAAAGTCTCTGACAGACTCCTTTCTCTGTGTGCATCCAGATCCGCATCTTTGCTGAAGCCGAGGAGAGAGAGAACAGGAGACACACGCACAAGGGGAAAAAAAACTTAGCAGAAACTTGTCAAAGAATGCTCCTAAAGTCAGTTCTCCTCCTGCTGCTGGTGATCAGTGCCTCTGCATCCTATGAAGCTGAG
The DNA here is from genome assembly GCF_001723915.1 of Gavialis gangeticus. Lineage (NCBI taxonomy): Eukaryota > Metazoa > Chordata > Crocodylia > Gavialidae > Gavialis > Gavialis gangeticus. The sequence goes on from NW_017728965.1 coordinate 1,865,113, forward strand.
CAGAATGACTCTGTGAGCCCCAGGAAAACCAGGGTTGCAGCACAGAACTCAGGTAACACTTATTAGAGGGGGCTTTGGGGCTGAGCCCTGATGTGTTAACAGTGCTGCAAATATTGTGTTGATGCTCTTTTTGCTCTGAACTTCATGACTGATAGCAATAAGCTATTGTGGAATCAGAAAGCCTGGAAAAATGATTCTTTAGGATATGTAATTATACATAGAGGGAGGCAATCTCATTCCAGAATTGGATTATAAACTGGGATGTACTCTGCAGGGTCTATTTCCCCGTTGCCCTTCCTCCCCCCTCCACCTCCTCCCCCCTCCGAGTTCAATATACTTTTCTCATGCTGGTTGAATGCGTCTCTCGCTCTCTTCCCCCCATCATAGGGAATTAACAAATTGGGTGGGGGTTTGAGTTCACTCTCCACTGATTTTATTCACTGAACCGTTGCTCCTCTAAATATCTATGTTCAAAAAGGGAGAGACAGGAATCTTTTTCTAATACCAGTTCAGAGAATGCAGCAATCCTAAAAACGTGTCCATTGTTAACGTGTGGTCTCCACTGCGCATAGAAATTGCCTGGGATAGTAACATATAAATATGATCATGACATTTAGCTAAGTAGCCTATACAACAGATAAAAATAACTAGCAAGTTCTTATTGAATACCTCTACTTCATGTGCTCAGATGATCTAGACATCTACAGTGCTTTATCTTGAACAATGGAAAAATGAAAATCAGCCTTCCTGTATATTGAAAAGATATTAGGAGGTCTCTAATTCAGAGCTCATTAACAGATGTCTTATTTTAGATCTGCAGGGCTCTGCAGCATTATACTAGGGTGTTTGCTCAATTTCCTTTTTGTATTTGGTTGCTATAGAAACATAGTGTCTCACTATTCCACTGTGCCTAAAACAATAAAAGCCTAATGCATATTAAACCTGCTGAAAGCAAAGTTATAATCTGAACCTGTGGAAACATAATTATGAAAATAACTTGCGATGGCAAAGCTTTAAGTGCAAGAGAGGATGACCTTATCAAAAATTGCTTTCCTCAGACGTATATAAGAAGTATCAGAGCACAGTAGCTACCCACCTTACAACTGGTGTCTTTAGGAAAAAAATAACTAACTTCCTTAGCCACATTCCTAATTTTTAGTAAGGCTTTTTTGCTCTCTACCACTTGGTGTAGTTAGACTCCCACGTCTAGTATCTTACTTTGAGACTCAAGGTTTCTTCCTAAAGGCAGCCTGTAACATGATCTGGCAAAAAGTAATGGATAGGCTCTGAATGAACACAATGGGACAGACGTTCAGCTTACCAGAAAAGGTTACTACCTGTTAAGTTTAGAGCAGTATTGTGCCAGGGAAGCTGGATTATTCTTTAATTGCATACTAGCATGTATTAAAAAGGTTTGTGCCCTGCTATATGCCCAGGAGCTTATACCTGCACTATTGTAATTAAACTAATGGAGACCACCGTGTATAACTTTGATCAAGAATGGATTCTACCTAATCAAGGTTTCCTTAGATTCTCTTCATTTTCGGGCACTGCTCTGAAGAGTTGAGCACCATATTCGTGTCAGGTTTTTTATAACATTTGATCTGCCCTACAGAGCAAAGCCAAGAATGTGCATAAGCTTAAGACCTTTTCTTAAACTTTTTCCCTTCCTAGCATGATATAAATACTCCCAATAATATTTAAAGCTTATCTTCTTCAGAATAACTTGGCCTTCCATTTTTATAGCTATTATATTTAGTGTTACAGTCTACTGTGGATTCAGTTTTTCTTTCCAGTACTGGATGTGGTCTGGAAATTGTCTGCTCATCATGACCTCCTTTCAAACAAGCATTATTTTGAGCCCTCATGTCTTAGTAGCAGCCTAGATCTTTATAATTTCTGTATTGATAGTTCTCCTTCCTCTCTCCATCAGCAGCAGTAGCCTTTTTCCCCCACTTGATGCCGAGTTCCTTCTACCCAGTTTTCAAATAAAATATAACAATCAAATGTTCATTAAGCCGTGCCTCCAGGCAAATTTTTATGTGGAAATGACCCAGTATGAAATGCTTAATATCTCTGTTTTCTACAGGGCTACAGCACACAACTGGCAACCAGGAGCATTTGGGTTCTACCCACACCTTTTGCCAGTCGGTGGTTTCATGAATCCAGTTAATGCCTTATTTTATCTCTGCCTTGGGTACCTATTCTCTCCCACTAGTGTCCTCCCTTTCCCAGTCCTATGAAACAGAAAGCCAAGAACGACTACCTTTGCAGCAGTCTTGTGAGACTTGATTAATCCAGTGGTTCAATGCTTTGTCATCTTGGCTGAAAAGTGCCTATGGGAAGGAGTACGTAATAAGTTCTCTGCCTGTCTTCCAGCTGAAGTGGTTCGCTGTTTAAATAGTGCCCTTCAGGTGGGCTGTGGTGCATTCGCGTGCCTGGAGAACTCTACTTGTGACACCGATGGAATGTACGACATCTGCAAATCCTTCCTCTACAGCGCTGCTAAATTTGACACTCAGGTACGTTACAGGAATAGCTGTATAGCTCTCCTGTATGGCTTCCTAGTTGTTCAGCATACATTTCTGCCATGATTCCACAACGGCATTTAAGCACGTGCTTCACTACTTTGCTAACATGAGGCCTTAATTTCTTTGGCCTCATCCTGCCACGGGAACCTACTTCCGTGTGGTTCTTCCTGCTACTTAGATGGTCTTGTGGGAATGAGGATTTGGGTTTTTTGGCCACAAATCTCTTCTTCAGGAAGACTTTCTACAGTACACTTTCCACATACTGTGTGCTATGTGTGAAGACTTGGCAGAGGATGTCTTGTGGGGCGGGGAGCTGAGTTTCCTCTTCAGGAGGAAACGTTCTTCTAACAAAGTACGTTTTCTGACTGTGTGACCTGGCACAGACGTATAATTTGAACTGGAAGATTTCAACCCTGGGAATGCAAAGCCAGATCAGCCTGACTTAGTGGAACTGCAGGGACACTTTCTCTCTCTCTCTCTCCTCTCCCTTGCTCTCACTCTCTTTTTCTCTCATTGCGTGGAATATCTAAAACAATGGCATAAAGGAATCCTGGTTGTGCCGAGGACCTTTGTCCTCTGTGTTTCTTCTACAAAATGTGTATAATTTGCCATTTT
>NW_017728965.1:1873258-1883399 GCF_001723915.1 Gavialis gangeticus
CTCTCTTTTTCTCTCATTGCGTGGAATATCTAAAACAATGGCATAAAGGAATCCTGGTTGTGCCGAGGACCTTTGTCCTCTGTGTTTCTTCTACAAAATGTGTATAATTTGCCATTTTATAGGGAGAGACTTAATGGTTTCTGGTGCTTTAAGTTCTTCCAGTGAAGTGCACTGCCTCTTCAGGATCAGCTCTGGGTGCAGCGAGTGTCTTCAAACCCCACAAAGAATAAGTGGAAACTTGAGGAACTCCGCACCTTGCAGGACTGGTCCACTTGTCTACAGTTTTGCTCTGTAACACAATGTGAAAACAAATCCTATTTCCCAGATAGGGGAAATCTTTGGGAGGGGGGCTGAGGACAAAGTGGTCTGTATAATGCCTAGCAAATGTGGCATATTCATTACTGTAAGTATTTAGTACTGATGAACAAAATGCCTCGAGCTTAAAGTTTTCTCTGCTGGCAAGTCCGTATTTAACACAGAACCACTTTCTAATCACAGCAAAGATAACTACTAGTAGTTGGCAACAGGAGACTCTCGGGATACACTTTTTATGGACCTCTGCAGTTTGGCATATTTAAAATGATGCTTCTAAATTTGCAGGGAAAGGCTTTTGTGAAAGAAAGCTTGAAATGCATTGCAAATGGAGTCACATCCAAGGTTTTCCTTGCTATTCGGCGGTGCTCCACCTTCCAAAGAATGATCTCTGAGGTGCAGGAGGAATGTTACAGCAAGCTGGACATGTGCAGCATTGCAAAGCGCAATCCTGAAGCCATCACTGAAGTTGTCCAGCTTCCAAATCACTTTTCAAACAGGTATGTGGATTTTTCCATACAGGAAATGTACAGAGCACATGAAAACGTAGCAGACTTTAAAATGATGATGTCAACCTGAGTCGTTATTCGAAACCGTTCCTCATACAGCTCAGCTGAAATAGTACATCCTAGATCTGACGTTGTTTAAGGTTGTGCTACGATAGTTGACATCAGAATTCTTACTTCCCCTCCTAAATTGATTTACCTCTGGAAGTAAGCAGAGAAATTAACTAGTTGCACAGTGATCAGAGTCCCAAACATATATTTAAAGAGAACAGCCCTTTTGGTTGACCAAGTTCTAACCAGCACAGATGTTGCTTCAAACTGTGGAAGATAAGAATTTTTTTATGCATGTATGCTTTTGGCTACATCAGTGCCCCCGTGCTAAGTAATGTGGGATGGAAGCTCTTGCTAACTATTACAGATCCATTCTTCATTTGAATTACAAACTTTGTAGGACAGAAACTCTCTCTTTTTTTGTTCTGGTTGCGCAGTGCAAAAAGTCCCGTGAAGCCCTGCGCCAGGAGCTACTCTTCTATAAGTAACTGAGAAAACTGTATTATTCATCAATAAAGTAGAACGCTACGTTCATCTGCAGGAGAAGGCATATTCAAATTCTCATATCTGAATACATAAACCACCTTGCCTATGAGACCATGTTCCATAACTGTCTAGAAAATCTGCCTAAGCCTTGCTAAGGAATACAAAATTCCCCCCGTGTAACTCCTGGAATGACTGGCACTTGGAGCTTGGGTAGGGCAGGAGCAAGTATAGCTTTATAAACTGTTTTAACTCAGGTGTCTTAGGATTTTGATGCAGCTAGAACAAATGCAGAAGAAGCATCAGTTTGCTACACAGCTGTAGTTGCAGTTATGCAAGGGGCTTCATGTTAGTTTGGGGTTAGACCTCTTCATATCCCTGACTGGCAACAGAGCTGTTCTGATAATCATCTGCAGGGTTGACGTGGGCTTTGATTTAACCTAGTTGTCATCGTTCCTCACAGATAGGTCTGTGCTTCCCCTCAACAGACATTACTGTTAAAGCAGCAGTTGTGGTGAACCACAGAGCAGTCTTTGAGGAGAGATGGCAGTTGATTAAGTAAAAAGCATTTTTCCAGCTTAGAACAACTTAAAAATAAGTTTTCAGGTGGCAAACTTTGATGACTTATATTAGTTAGGAAATATTTTTAAGCCTGCCTTCACTGACCCTTTTTCACTCCAGCTGAGTGCTAGTTAACGTAAAATAAAAGCTGTCATGGACCAAAAGCTTCTTCCAGGCTAGAAATGTCTGGGCACAAGCATGGAGTAAACCATGAACAGCTGAGATGCATCCAAACTAGCCTTTGCAAAATTGTAACTAGCAAGTGCCAATGAAGAGCTGGTGGCGCTGTGTCACTCTCCCGCCGCTCCTATTAGAAGTATCTGATACATGGGTCTATCGTAGGGTGTAACGAGTTGAATTAGGGATATGGGCTTTTTACAGTGAATTGTAATGGCAAAGCCATAAAAAGAAACAAGTAGTAGTGTACAGTGGTGCCTTATATCTGTTTTATTGCCCTTTGTCTTCTAGGATGACTGCATCCACACTAAAATGTATAGTTTCAAGCTCTTAATTTTATAACTTCTTGTTCGTACATGTGCTGTCTCTCTCTTTCCCCACCCCCACGCCACTCCCCACCTGCTGTAGTGAAGATCTGATGGCTTAATTTCCATTGCCTTCTACCATGTACAGTCACTTAGTGACTTTGTTGAGCATTAGGCGACGCATGAAATGCACATATTTAAGTGACAAGGAGCTTCAAAGCAGTGAAGAAATAAGCTGCATCTGAGGATGCAAATTTTGAGAGGAAATCCAGTAGAGGGAACTATTTCACACACAGCCTCTGGTGAGTGGTAAAGCCAGAGGATATTGTGACTTGTTGAGGAACAAAAGCAGCAGGATTTCCCAGTTAATAGTTTACAATATGTTCTCCTAAGGCATCCTGCTTTCCCAGCCCATGTCCCAACATGGTCCCAAAATAAGAATTTGCCACTTGGCACAGGCGGCAAAGAGGAAGTAGTTATAGGGTCATAGCACCTTCCTGTGATTTAATCTTGCCACAGTGCAATGAAGAAGGAAAGCCTTTCTGCCTGCAGTCACACTCGACATATCAAAATTAGCTTACTAGGCAAATGGATTTCAGTGACTGTTTTAAAACGATGTGGTTGCATAACTCTCAGAGCTAATAACAATCTTCATTTGAAAACTCACTGGTAGGGGATATGGAGAAGGGAGTGTAGGCAAAGTCTTATGGCAGAAGGCAGTCAGCGTGACTGAAGTGAGCTTGCAAAAATCCATGCAGTAAAGGCATTGGAAGGCAGTTCCCAACTCTCAGGTAATAGAGATCTTCAGCCACACTGACTAAAGTGGACTCAATTTGAATGATAACAGTTTTATAATGGATTAACAACTACAGTAGGTTTTTATTCCATTTGCCAAGTACGGCAAGCCACTAAATTATTTAATATTAAAGTTATTTGCAAAGAGTTAGATAGAAGAAGTAATTATTTGTAAGTAAAAAGGATGAGAGCTGCTTCTAACCCACTGTTAAGGTGTCATCTAAGACTCTGTAACAGATCCACTGATTTCAGCCCCTAGCCCCTTGGCTCCCTGGTATAACCGCAGGAGAATTTCAGCATGCCCTAACTGGAAAGGGTTAAGACAGAGCGGATCGCCGTGAGAAGAGCAGACACCTGCTCATGGCTCTCCTGAGCTCTTTTTCCATGCCCAGATGGGGAGATGTCTCCTGTCATCCTCTTAGAAAGTGGTCCCCACGACTCCAAGAACTATTCCTTCTCCTGCCCTTCCCTTTCTACCTGCCATGCCTCGGTCAGTTTGTTCAAGTTGGCTCTGTTTGCCTGAATGCATGCATGTGTACACCAGCCCCGCGGCGGAGAATTCTTCTGAGCGCTGTTCTCTCTTTTCACTTGAGTCCAGCAGAGATGGGGAAACCGATCAGCACAATTTTCTCGTGCTTTCCTAGCATATTTAAGATCCGATGCAACATCAAGATTCTGCAGCAGCAAGTAGAGACAGCAGCCTCAAATAGGGAAACTCAAGATCTCAACTTAAATTTTAATTTTAATGCACTATCAACTTGTTGATTGTGACTACTGGTTATAGGTCTTAAAAATCATCCCCATCTGAACGCCCACATTGGTCAGGTTATTAGATACAGGCTGAGTCAGCTTTCTCCCTATTGGACCCCTTAATAAAGAATGGAGGATGCTGGCAAATCTCTGCAGAAAACTCTTCGAACATATGGATTAAGATTCCTTATAGTCCAAGAGGCAAGGACAGTACTGCCTAGCAGCAAATGCAAGAAAACCCTATGTAGGCAATGAGGAAGAAGCTGCCTCCACAGGAATGTTTTTTTCCTGAAGGCTAGAAAACTCTCTCAACTCTGGTTGATAAAAAAAGCTACTTCTGCTTGTGGTCCACCATACAATTGCTAAAAATAAAAATTGGAGAGTTCATGTATTAATCTGAACAGTAACAAGAACCCAAATTGGCACATTTACCAGTCACAGGCCTGCAAGCCACTCTAGAGCTAAATTCTAGTTAACTAGCCTTAGAAACGCGTTTGTTATTTTGTGAACCAAATACACAGCTGCATGAAGGATGCCCGGTCCCTGGGATACAGAAGTTTAGATGACAACATGCTAACGTAAATCTTGTGCTCTTGCACCGGTCTGAACGGCGAATGCCTTGTCAAGTTGTGATCGTTCTAGTTCTGCTGTTTTAACCACGGCAGCTGATCTTTCACAGTGGCCTTGTTCCCTCTAGCTTTGGATCAGTTTGGGGTTTTTTTCCAGGTGTGATGACCTTCCTGACTGTGGAATGTAATAATGTCTCCTTCCGTAATTCAGGTATTACAACAAGCTAGTGAGAAGCTTGCTGGAATGTGATGAAGAAACCGTTAACACCATCAAAGACAGCTTAATGGAGAAGATAGGACCCAACATGGCCAGCCTCTTCCACCTTCTGCAAACAGATCACTGCGCACAAACGCACCCTAGAGCAGACTTCGCTAGGAGACGTATCACTGAGCCTCAAAAGCTAAAAATTTATTTCAGGAACCTCCGCGGTGAGGGGTCAGTTCCAGCCCACGTGAAACGTACCTCTTCCGAAAGTGCGTAATTCTGTAGGGGAGGAGAGGAGGGTGGGTGTGTAGGGGATCTAAGCGCTACCAAAGGAGAAGCCTCTCTCTCTTAACAGAAGAGTTAATGCACCCAACCAAGTGTACTGTACCTGGTTTTAATAACAATTAGAAACTGGTTTTAGATGAAGTAGTCCATATTTTCTATCCCTCTCAAACCAATTTGCATGGAATTAGGCTTCTGTATTCAGTGTCCCAACCTCCTGCAACTAAATTGTCTCCACCTCTTCTCTTTGTCACAAAAACAATTCTGAAACAAACCTCAGCTTTTTAAAATGTAATCTTGCAGCATTCAAACACTGTAGTCCAAACACCATTCCAGTCTGAAAATGTGGAACCGGCTAAAGTCATGTAATCTCATTAATAGTAGTAAGCTGGAAGGTAACGACAGATATGCTAAAACTATCTCTCATCCTAAAGATGTCAGTGGAATTTGTGTTATGAATCTGTGCTGGCCATGGACGAATATGAATGTCATGTTTGGATTCTTGGTCTCTTAGTGGCATACAGTCTTAATCCTCCAACATAACTCCCTTACCCAGTTCATCTACCAAAATCAGTTTTAGCTCACTAAATGGGGGACTCTGTTTACTATTGCCCTGGACCTCAGTGCAAACAAGTGATTAAAAACAAAAAATAAAAATACTACACCAAATAAGATTAGAGTAACTTTGCACGGTGTAAATGACTATGTGAGGTGCAAGGCCATGGTGAAAGCAGGTTTTAAAGTCAGATAGTCTTGCATTTTATTAAAAACCTAACATCTTTATGTACTGTATCTATACACAGCTTTAAAAGAACTTAACAACAACAGAAATCTGTCTTAAGGCTAGAGTATTGAAAGTCTTGCTCTAACTGTGGTATAAATAGTTTTTAAAATCTGTCATGTACTGTACCTAAATTCCAGAATGAGTGTGCTTAAAAGAAGCAGCATAAAATAATTTTATTGCATATAAATTTAGTTTTGTAACTTAGCTTTATTTTTTTTTCCTGGTAACAGTATCTCTGTCATGTTCAAAATTACACATTCTCCTTTGTGGCCTTTTTATAATGAAAGGGATAGAAGTTGCTCCACAGTCCATTAGGACTGGACCAGATGAAAAAACGAGCAGTTAACCCTTCAGATCCCACAGGTAAATTGGGTTATGACTGCCCATAGTGTAGCTCCATGGGGTTGCCATGGTACTTAGATTATAATAGCGAAGGCTTGAGTATTGCTAAAAAAGCTATTTTGGGAATTGTCAAATGGCTGACAACTGCTTTAGCTATCAAGGCTGCCACTGAGGCTAAAACGTCTTCAGAAGGTTTATTTCTGGGAAATGGCAGGGGAAGCAAGGCTGTGCGTGGCGTGGCGTGGCGTGGCTCGGCTCACAGGAGCTGGGCAAGCCGAGTGTAACGCATGGCATCGTGCTTGTTTTAAAGTCACATCAAACAAGTTCCATGCTGCTTAAAACACACCATCTCCAGGGCTGCATTTCTCAACATGCATCTCTTGTAGAAGCCATTGAAAAGGAGGATCGCAACCGAGCCTGAAAAGCAGATTCCTCGCAGTAATAACTGAAGGCCTCTACCAAATGAGAAGCTTTTCTGAACAGTAGTCTGGCTCAGCTTTTGCAAGCCAAAAACAGCAACATTTTGGCATGTCGACAGGGCCAGTTCCACACTTACTCTCATTCCAAATCTGCCCAGTTAGACTCTACTTCTGTGGGTGGCTGACTTTGTTAGCTCCCTAAATAGCTGAGGGAAAAGATTTTTGTATAAGGCTAAAAGGAGATGCATCTTTTTTTTTTGCAAAAATATAAAGCAATATAAACTTATGTTACCACAAAGCCTTTAAACAATAACTTGCTGCTAAAATATTGAAACCAGATGCAGTGGGAGCATGTCCAATATTGCTGTCTTCATTAAACATAGCCCAAAAGTGCTGTCATTAAACTGTAAGCAGCAAAAAATGTTGCTGACAGTGGTGTGTATTTTTTGTTTGCTTTTGTTTTTGTTTTATTTTTCGTATTCTGGACGATACAGTCCAGTGCAAACTAGATGCAATGCTAACTAATTCTTAAAATGCTGTCTGGTATACTGGGCTCCAACTTACAAGCTCTGACAGTGCTGTATCATCAACGTTTTGGTCTTTATCCTGCTAAGGCATTTAGTCCCAGCTCCAACTTGAGAGCAACTCTACACTCTGCAGCATCAAGCACCAAGACACTTGGATTGAAAAAGGGACTTGAGAACAGGAAGTCTACTGGATTTTGTGTATCAAGTACTTAGAGGCATTTGATAAAAAACTCCTTAGCAAGAACACACAGTTATAGAAAGGCTTGGCTACTCTGGGGATTTGCCTGCCCTTACTAAAAGCGACTGGTATAGTTGCACTGGTGCTGCAGACCTTTATATACAGTGCACAGTAGCTTTTGTTTTTTCACCAGTAGATCTTGCCTTATAGAGTTTGGTAGAAACATTTCCATTAAGATACATGTCTAGAAAATGACTTGTTGACAGACTTCCCCCCACACCCTACCAGATTCATTTATATGAAAACCCAGAGTGGAAGAAGATCCCTCCCCCACCAACCCATAGCCCACCACTCTGTTCTTTAGGCTACCTAAAACCTGCAAGATTTTGATTCTTAAATGAAACTTTGAGCTATCAAAATCAGCTTTCAGCAAGAACCCACAAAATAATATGCAGTTAACACGGGGTGTGGGGGGATTCAATGTTTTCCTTTGGGGTGGGGGGCTTTAGGCAGAAACTAAACAGTTTAAATTTAATGTCACACTTGCTTACCTATGGTAAACTTGCAACAATCACTGGGATACATCCGTAAGATCTGAATGGGGGATAAATGATTTTTCAGTATAAACTCTGGCTATGTCACATCTAATCTCTAATGCTTTTTTTATCTTGTGTTCACTGCAAAATATTTTTTTTCGGGGAAGGGGGTGCTTATCTAGAAACGTTTGCATGATTCTTATTGTGATTTGTTTGCACTTTAGACATTTTTGTGCCATTTAAAATTTGCATTATGTATTTATAATTTAAAAATACTTAGATATTTTTTGCTGAGTACTGGAATAAACAGTAAGCATATCTGGTATATGTCATTATTTATTGTTAAATTACATTTTTAAAGCTCAGTGTGTTCATATAAAAGGTTATTTGAAACATATCATAATAATAAGAAAGATGCAAGTTATTTTCTTTGCTTATTTTTATACTTAAAGATCCATAACATAATGAGGCCTATGGTGGATTCCTTCTGCAATTAAATAAAATGTTAAATTTGGTCCTTTTATCAAGTGTCTTTTTTGATGAACTTAGATGCTGATCTTTGGAAAGTATGGGAAAACAAATGCAATAAACAGGAGCATTCTTTTGAGTGACAGCCAGCTAACTGCCTTTGAAAGCAAAGCTTCCCCAGATCCTGAACTGTGAAACACTGAAGGCTTGCCCACATTTAAGGAGTGGCAGGTATAATGGTAAATAGTTGGCAATTAACAGGTTCAGCATTCAGAGGCCACAGTTCACAGGAATAGTCTGTATTCCTTAGAAACAGATGAGAGCCACTGCCTGTCCATTGGCCTTGGGCAGGCAACATGCACAGAAGTTGGGTGGAAAAGTCCGACCTCACAGACATTATTAGGGATAATACAAGGACATGGATTTGAAAGAACCACTTACTGTGAGGATGTGAGGTTTTTATGTTTCTTTGCTTCCGGTTGGAGAGATAAGTGCCTTTCTGTATGGGAATTCTCCATTATCTGTGTCTCCTGACAGGCAGAAGTTAGACAGCCTACACAATCTGCAATTAACTGCACGCACTCATCGGTAAGGAATGGGTTGTAAAACCATGAAACCATCAAAATTAAGAGACACTGGTCAGTAACACATAGGAATTTATTGAGAATACCCAGGAGCCAAAAGTATGCACTATGGCTGGCTCATAAGAAGTCATGGGATTTTTCTTTTATTCCCAGATGTTTTTCACTTTCCTCAGAAATAACAAAGAACTATCTGTATTCATGGGCATGCATGAGCATTTATGCAGGTAAGCTAGGAGTACTTGGGACCTATTGACAGTAAAGACATTTATGAGTATCGCCATGAAATACCCATCCCCCATCCTTGTTCAAGAGGGATGGCTGGGAATCCCATTTGGGATTTGCTAGCAATCACAGGGAATGTGCAGTAGTGCTCAGGACTTGTTGCTTGAAATATACAGCATTTCCTTGCACGCAAGGGAAATACTTGAGAACAAGTGGCATCTTATGCACAGGGAACACTTAGCATTGGTTACTTTTGCAAACATAAAAAATCTGACCCAATGTAAAGTAATCCAAACTAGTCACTTGACACTGCATGGTGCAGAAAGCAAGGGTGAATGCAGCAAAGAGAGAACTGGTGTTTAACAGCATGTGCTTAAAGGTGCTGTTCAGAGATGGCAGACCCATGGGTTTTGGCCTGGGTCCTCCTTGGTGCAGTTGTGCTTGTAAGCCTTTGTCTATTTACTGCTCCAGAGATCGACCGGTATCAGTGTGGTCCAGAATGCTGCACCCAGCATGTTCAAGCGCCACATGAGCTGCTGCCTGCAAAGGCTCTTCTCCTGCAGTGCCCTTCTTCCTCCCCGAAGTTTTCCCAAGTCTCGGAGGCAGCCTTGAATTCCAGGCTGCACACTGCAATAGCGTCTGCTGCCTCTGAGCTCGAGCCTGGGACACAAAACAAGTCATGCAGCAAAAGTGTGGGAGGCAAGAACAGAAGCAGGGGAAAGGGTGCTGGGATGACCGCTCCTGAGCCACAAGGGAAGCTACCTTGTAAACATCCCTAAGGAAAACGGCTTGGCCGGCAGCTCAGCATTGGTCTCAGGAAGGGCACAGAGACGGAGGCTTCTGACCAAGAGGTGGGCAGGGGACCGTGGCATCATTGGGGCTCCCCTTGTACTGGAGGCCACTAAACTGTCCGGATAGTGAGGTTGAAACAGGTGGGGGGAGACAGCTGTGGTCTGAACATGACTTCGGAGTTGGGTGTAGTGGCCCTGCTCTTTAAGAGGGACAGGGTGTGGTTTTTGATCCTGGATCTGCCAGGGCCAGCTCCAACATAAACTGATTTAAGTGATCAGAAACTGGTTTAAACC
>NW_017728965.1:1910399-1913168 GCF_001723915.1 Gavialis gangeticus
TAGCATCACTCTTGTGCATCTCAGTGTTTTAGCAGACTTTTTAGCTGATTTTCTGATCATGCCTAGGCTAAATCCTATGTGCTTTATGAACTCAGGCAATGCTACTGGAGCACCTCCAGGAGTAGAGTTGCAGGACAGTCCTACCTTGCTGTAAAGCATAAAAGCAGAGGCCTCAGCCTGCCTTTTGCAAAACTAGGACAGGGTTTATAGTGTATTTCACTCTACTAGACATCACTTTTCCCATCAAGTGGTAACACAATATACCAAGTACTTTTAAGCCTTTGAACACAATCTTTTTGCTACCTATATAGCAAATGACACTTCATGCCAGAGTAATTCCAGGGCTGACATCAGCTGACTAGAGTGGACCGGGATAGCAAACCCTTTTCCTTCAACTGTGCCTGTTATATTTATCTTCTCCATTTATTTCTTTGCTGACAAACTGTTTCCTGATGTTTTGTTCAAGACTTGATAACCTCCCTCCTATCTCTTGAATGACATGTACCGTTCCATGGTTCCTAAACCATCATTAGCATTAGGGACAACTACAGATAGTGGGTGACAGGATTCCTCTGTATCAGTACAAATTTCCTTTTTTAAATGATGGAGTTTCCTTTCTGGTAGTTTAGCATTTCCCAGCCAGTACCACAGATGTATTTCACAGCCGTATATTTTGGGGGTAATGAGAACGAATCCCTGACCAACTACTGGTAAAGCTGAAAATGCCTCTTTTGTTACTAGGCACAAAATGAATACAAACAGTAGGACCAAACCTGAACTTTTTAGTTTGACTTCAAAAGGCAAGATGTGGAAAAGAGTGTAGAAAGAGATGCGGAAGTATTTATTATACGGAAAATCTGGGTACCTCACAGCCCTTTAATACTTATCCTCCCAGCCCCCTGTATTATCCCCGGTTACTGATGTAGAAGTGAAGCACCAAGGAAAAGCAGGGATTGGAAATGGTCTTCCAAGTCTTACTCACGTCCCATAAACCATCAGACCCTTTTTCCTCTCCCTTTGAGCTCCTATGCATGTATTCAGTGAGCGTCAACTCTCCGAGGAGCTGTGCAACCGGCCTTACGAGCTCGTCCAAATTTTGCCACATATTCCTGGTGCTTAGTTGGGAGCTGGACTCTTTTAAAAGCACCAGCTCCAATTGTGCGTGCCAATTACTTTTGAAAATCCTGCAGATTTTCTCACTTCCTACCCATTCACTTTGCATTTTATTTCCCTTCAAGACCCGATCTGGAAGCACCTTGCAAATAAGCCCTGCCTTGCTTTTGGAAGAGCACACGCGAGGGGACGACTCAGCCTCCCCTGCACTCCCAGACTGTCAGCATCGCATTTCCACAGTGCCTGGGCTCGGCTCCCGTGGCTCATCAAGACTTTGATGGGGCTGTGGTCACAGCTAGGAGAAACAAGATACTTTCGGAGCTGTGCGGACAATATTGTTATAGAAATACTCCCATTTAAATGATCTCCAGGGCTTAGTGGTTGAAGAGTGGCTTTCTCCTGACTTCATCTAACCTAGTTATCAATGAACAGTCCTGTCCCTCGATAATTATAACAACGTTAGCTCGCCGGCCAGAAAGAGGCAAATGGTTTCTGATCGCTTCTGATCTGCAGTGCTCAGCCTTTCTTTGTCCCAGGTCCAAAGCCACCGGTGGTTTCTCCCCACGACCTGGCTGCTAAGAGCTGTGGGATTGCTGGAGAGGAATTGGGGGTCCCACTCAGGAATGGGGTCAAAGGAGTGGGCAGGAGACCAGGTTGGGATAGGAAACCTGGCTCATCCACGTCTATCGGAGAGCCAGGCCAGAGCGGCCACGAGCCCACCCCCGGCACACTGGGAAGTCCCAGGGCGGGGACACTATTTTTTTAACCCCCACTGGTATCTAAATGCCTCATCTCTCCCCGAGTCCAGGACACCTCGCAGCTGAAAGTCTATTTAGTAAAGTCAGAGTCTCCACATTAATCTCCAGCCCAGCAGAGTCATTAGGGGCGGATAAAGCTACTTACCCCAATTCCTTCCTGCTTGTCTCAATCTCAGCCAAGCATTTTACCTCGGCGCCGGCTGCCTCCTGCCATCAACAAGCCCAAGGTGTAATGTTACTGTCTGTTTGCTGTTGGCCTGATGGGGCTGGAGTCACAAACAGGCCATTTAGACATGACAATGAAGCCATCAGCTAATGACTGAGGCCGAGCGGGCACCGGCCCCAAACCAGCCCCGGTCCGGCTGCTGCAGGGCCCAGCTGGGGGCAGAGGTAGCAGGAGCCGGGGCTGGGCTCGGGGCCGTGTGCTTCATGGGGAGGGAAGATTTGGAAGAGAAAAAAAAGGGACGAAAGAGCCAAGACAGACACAGAGAGGGGAAGGGGTCTCTTACTACGCAGTTGGGTTACGGTTAGACACCTTCCCAAGACAGTCCGGACAGCTTCCTCGGGTCGCGCTGGCCGCAGGACAAGCCCCCTTTCACGCGGAGGTGTTTGGGTACGCGGGAGCGCAGCAGGGCCGGGCACGGTCGGGCGCGTTCACCGCTTACTGCGCATTGACCCGGGCCGGGCGGCGGGCGCAGCACGGGCCAGGGCAGCGCGCCCCGAGCTCGCCCTGGGCAGGCTCGGCCCCGGGGCCCAGCAAACGTTGCAAAACAAACGAAACGCAGCGCAGCGCAGCGCAGCGCCCCGCCGGCCGGGCACCGCCGCGTTCATCCCCCTGATTACGCGCGATTCAGTGCGGGCCCGATCCTGCCGGCCCCAAGCCCCGCACCGTCGTAAC
>NW_017728965.1:1913327-1913628 GCF_001723915.1 Gavialis gangeticus
GGGGCTGCCGCCGCGCCCCCGCCCGCGGTTTCCACGCACCGCGCGGCGCAGCCTGGCCCGCTCCAGCCCACCGACCGGCGGGAGAGGCGACCCGTCCTGCCAGCGAAGTTCAGTGTTATTCGGGTTTTTTGCCGGCTCCGACGAGGGTTTAGGGTTCAGGGCTCTGATTTCCCAGGTAAATACTGGCATCAGGCGGTCAGTTCACGCCTCGCTCTCTAGGGGCCCGATCCCGGCACAGCTCCCGGGCCTCGGGACGCGGTCGGGGGGATCAAATACAAGTGCCGCCTTGCCTCTTCCCCGC
>NW_017728965.1:1918628-1918956 GCF_001723915.1 Gavialis gangeticus
CAGCAAACGTTGCAAAACAAACGAAACGCAGCGCAGCGCAGCGCAGCGCCCCGCCGGCCGGGCACCGCCGCGTTCATCCCCCTGATTACGCGCGATTCAGTGCGGGCCCGATCCTGCCGGCCCCAAGCCCCGCACCGTCGTAACGGGGCGCCGGCACCGCCTTCGTGTCGGCGCCGCCGCACGGCTGAATGCAAGTGCACGCGAGGTCTTGGGGCACACGTGTGTGGATGTATATAATCTTACACACACACGCGCGCGCGCACCTGCATTACGCACGTGCATACGTACTGCACGTTTGAGTCGGTCTGCGGAGAAGAACTGATGGAGA
>NW_017728965.1:1919324-1920906 GCF_001723915.1 Gavialis gangeticus
GGGGCTGCCGCCGCGCCCCCGCCCGCGGTTTCCACGCACCGCGCGGCGCAGCCTGGCCCGCTCCAGCCCACCGACCGGCGGGAGAGGCGACCCGTCCTGCCAGCGAAGTTCAGTGTTATTCGGGTTTTTTGCCGGCTCCGACGAGGGTTTAGGGTTCAGGGCTCTGATTTCCCAGGTAAATACTGGCATCAGGCGGTCAGTTCACGCCTCGCTCTCTAGGGGCCCGATCCCGGCACAGCTCCCGGGCCTCGGGACGCGGTCGGGGGGATCAAATACAAGTGCCGCCTTGCCTCTTCCCCGCAGCGCGCACACGCGTGCCCGCGTCCTCCGCGTGGGCCCCTCCAGATGCGGGATGAAAAATCCTGCGGGGATGCGTGCGATCTGGGAAATGCCGGCAGTTGTAAGAAGTGGCAAAATCACTTCCCTTCGTTCCCACTATCACAAATGCACTTCAGGACTTCGGTTCAGGGGCGTGCTGGAGGATGTGTGAAGCCCCTGCTCTGTGCAGACAGCCCCACTTGGCCCAGGCTACAGCGTGTCATGAAGCCCCCGGCCCTCTCCTCCCTTCCCGTTAGACGTGGCACCACGCTGCATTTCGTTCACGAAGTCTAACGGAGACGAGATAAAACTAACCGATTTTGTGATATTTCTGGCCCAGGTACAACTGTCTGCTCCTGTGACGATGGGTGTCGTCTTTGCCGCCCGCAAGGGAAGCACTAAGGAGACGAATTATTATTGCCGCTGGCACATCGGCATCCTGCACTCGGTGTCCGTAGACCGATGGAAAAATTAGCATTAACAAATACATGAAAGGCAGCGGACATACAAAAAAGTACTGATCACTAATAAGAGGATAAGCTGAGTTGGCAGATGCAAATAAAACCCCGAAGTCCTTTCCTAACTCAGAAGCATTTATTTTCCTGTCTTGGAACAAAAAGTCGACTATTCATCGGACCTAAAACGTGTCGGAGAGCTTCTGTGCAGACACGGATTGGCTTTTACACCGGTATTCTGTCGCATTCAGACGCTTTCAATAACTGTCAGATGTACCTGCACAAAAGCACGTGCTGCCAGTGTGCCCATAGCCGTGCCCCCCCCGCGCAGGGCAGAGCTCGCTCGCACCCGTGCACCCACGAGCTCTTCCCTTCTGTGCCCCTGTATTTATTTTCTCTGCTGTTTCAGACCCTCGTTCCCTTGCCTGTATTTGGGTGGTTTATTTATTCAACCCTCTCTAACGGTCCAATTTGGCTATTTTTGTGGTGTGGAGAGATATCGGGCACAACCAAGGCAAACCCTCGCCCTGCTCTGTCGGGGCTATCAGCAGACACCCGCGCGCCGCAGCCAGCCTGGAATTTTAATTGAAACGGACGCTCCGCCTCGGCCCGGCAAAGGCGAGGGGCCGCCGAGATAAGCCGTCCGGTATCAAGCTTTAAGACGAGAGTTTATCTGAATATCGCCTCGCAGCTCAGCAGTTCGCTCAATTTGATCTACAGCTTCTTGTACTAAAAAGCCTGCCGCGCCCCAGCGTGGCAGCCGGCGTGAACCCCCCCCCCCCCCCCCCGCCCCCCGCCCCCCCCCCCCC
>NW_017728965.1:1921178-1922334 GCF_001723915.1 Gavialis gangeticus
GTGTAAAATTGCACAAGGCTCCCGGGTCGTCTCTGGCACAGGTGTGTGCAACCCCGGCGGGGAACGGGGCAGGCACCGGCGTTTCGGTAGCTATCCTGAGTCCCACTAGTGCCGGCTGCAGCGCGCAGCCCGCGCGGGTCGTGTCTGAGCGGGGCGGGACGCGGGATGAGCACGGCTGCGGGTTTCACTAGCAGAGCTGGGGGGAGGGGGATGGACGGAGCCGGTGTCCCGGAGTTTTCAAGAGAGCTCGGTTCATCTTAAAACAAAAAGAAACTATTTTTTTCTGCTCCTGAGATCCCCCCCGCCCCCCCAGCACTCAAGTCTGTATCTGTGGCCAGATCCGTACGGGGATGAGCGGCCAGCACGCCGAGCCCCTGGGGGAGTCTGCGGCTGCTACAAGCGTCCGGCTGCGAGCGAAGCCCCGAGATGACGCGGGCCGAGGGCTCGTGTGTGCGGCAGACCCGCGCCCGGGCTAGCGGGCGGGACGTGCACACCTCGGCTCGCCAGCAGTTAGCCCCGAGGTGATGATCTCTCCTCTTTCCGCTCCGCCAGACAGCATCCCGCTCAGCTTCGCAGGTGACAAGAAAAGGGACGGAGAGTCCGCCTCTCCCAGTGTTTCATCGGCTTCGGGGGAGTTACTCCCCGTTTCAAGCCAGCAAGGGGGAGGGAAGAGCCAGGCCCCAGGGCGTACATGCAGTGCTGGGAGCAGGGCGGGATGGCCGGAAGGCGCTCGGCGCCGCCGTGACACTGCGGCGGGCAGGGACGCCCTCTCGGTCGCGGGGCTGAGGGTTTGTGGTGACTGGCCCAGGTACCTGAAGGCGACAACAGAAGCCGCATCGCTATCGTTTCAGCGCCCAGCCACACACGCGCAGAGCCCAAAACCCGCAGCAGAAGCGGCGGGGGCGGGCCAGCGCCCTTTCACAGATGGGGAAACTGAGGCACAGAGGCAGCAACTTGCCTCAGCCCGCCCCCAGGCAATGGGCGCAGGGAGCTAGCCTCCCTCCCTCCAGCCTCCCACGGCTCGGGTGGTCTCCCGGAGGCCGGGCTCCGCCGCTTATCGGCCCTTATCTCCCAAATCCGCTGCCTCCTGTGACCTTCACGGAGGCCAAACGGCGTCGGGGTTTGTCTGATTGCGGCGTAAGCCAGGAGGCCCCCG
>NW_017728965.1:1922813-1930622 GCF_001723915.1 Gavialis gangeticus
CGCAGTCGGCGGCCGCGGCAGCGGCTCCAGCTCCGACGTGCCCGGCGGGGGCCGGCGTGGAGGCAGCGCGCCGTCTCTTCCTCTCCTCCCCCGGCCCTGAGGATGCTGCCCAGCCCGGTCACTTCCACCCCCTTCTCGGTCAAAGACATCCTCAAGCTGGAGCACCCCGCCGCCCTCCTGCCCGAGCCGCCCGCCTGCGCGCGCAGGCAGCTAGGAGCCGCTTACAGCGCCGAGCACGGCCCCGTCAAGGCCGAGGAGGAGTACGACCTCCTGCGGAGCTCCTGCGGGGAGGAGGAGGTGGACCTCGGTAAGTGCCGGAGCCGTGGGCTGGACTGGCAGAGCCCCGCTGTCAGCTTGACGGCCCCTCCGCTCCCCCGGGGCTGCTCCGACCTGCGCTTGGGAGGCGGGAGACCCTTGCCAGAAACCGGCTTTAGAAACGATTCGGCGAAACAACAACAACAAGCTGGGGTGGGCCGGGTGCAGGGCCGTGCTCAGCCCGGGCGGGCTAAAGCGCTTGCCGGCTGCGGCCTCCCCCGCGCGGGGCTCCCGCAGACTCACGCTGCCCCGTGGTGCTTGCGAGACAGACCCTTGCGGCCGGCTCCAGACACCCCTGTCTGTCGCCTACCCGCCTTCTCTCGGGCACGGCCGCCCTTGCAGAGGGCAGCGCCGGGGCAACGGGGTACGTGCCGGGGGAGTAGTCTAATGCTAGGCACGGGGTCTGCAAACAAGGGGAGGGCTGAACACGCACAAGACAAGAAGTCAGGGCCCGGGGCGCAGCGGCTTTCCGCACTGCATGCAGGTGCCGCCGGCAGCGAGGCTGGTGTTTAAGAGCTTACGTCTTTAAAGCGGGGAACTGAACAATGGATACATCACCAAACCCTGCCTTTCACTGCCCCCTTAATGTGATTTTCACAGCGTGGCCTTGTGTTTGCTGACTTCTGCTTCATTCAAAAACGAGAAGAAATCACTCGCAGAGTAACAAGTCCGCGCAATTACTGCCGCTGCGCAGCGCGCGGCGGAGCGACGCAATCCAGGCGCGCAAACGGGAGAGAGACAAACAACAGTGAAACTCCTATTGCTAAAACTGCTCCTTAAAGACATATAATGGATGGTCATTTTATTCCTTTGCTTTCCAGTCTCCTCCTCTTAGTTTTCGCTGTATTGTGCGCCAATGCCAGCCTTGCGTGGCTCCTCGGGTAAATCCCGGAGCAACCCGAATACATGCCAGAGCCGCTCCGATACAAGAGCGCGGGGCCGGTGTGTGCCGGTGCCAGCGCCGCCCCCTGCCACACCGCGGGCTCCGGCGCGCGCGAGATGGGAGCAGACGGCCGCGCAGGCTTCCCCGCGACGGAGACCTCCGCGCCCCGCGGGAAGCCGCGCAGATCCGCAGGGCGGGCATCGCCTGCGCGGACACGGGTGCTCGCGCCCGCCTCGATGCCCCGCCGTGATTTAAACCAAGCCCGACACTGCAAACAATCGCCCCGGAAACGCGTCCCGTTGGTGCGGGGGGCATCTACCGTAGCCGGGGCAGGAAACAGCGCAGCCGGCTTGTGGCACGGGAAGAGGGCCGGGCCTTGTTCCCGAGCCGGCTTTTGAGAGGAGAAACCTCAAGTCGGAACAGCTGCCGCCAGTGCGAGGAGACGGGCCAGGGGAGACGCGAGGCTTTGCAGCCCTCGTTTTCCTTGTCTCGACTCTAAAAAGTCCTGGGCTCATCCCCCTTGCCGGCACCGCAGGAAGACGCGGGCTTCAATGGCAAACCCGGCCGCCTGTGCATGCACGAGGCTCTTACATTTGCCACGGATCCCTCCTTTCTGTACTCTCCGAGGAGCAAATCTTGCTCATCAACCCCAGTGAAGCAGGCAGGGCTGCGTAAGGGAAGGAAGTTTTGTTTGAATATACCATTTGAAATAATGGTCTCCTACTGGTAACAAGGGTCGCAGCGTCCTTTTGCTGGTGCACCAGAAAATGTAGGGAAGGCAGGGGTTTTTCTTGTGGTATCTTTTATTAAACCGAGTGTATCGTTGGGGGAGATGTTGGACAAGCTTTCCAGCACAAAGTGCCTTTCACACTGTGCCAGAAAGCTCGTCCTACATCCAAAGAGTTGATCCAACAGAAGACATCAGGAAAACACCCTTTCTTTTCATAATGTAACTAGTTTCAGTAAGCTAAGCTTGAGAAAGTCCCTTTGTTGAGTTAATGGAAAGGCTGCTCCGGTTTAACCAGCTTTTACTATAAACGTTTGTGGTAGGGGTGGCTCAATTAGTTGCACTAATAGACATTTCCTACATGTTATTATATGGCAAAAAATAAGCACCCCCCCCCCCCAAAAAAAAGGGGGTTAAAGTAGTTGCTGAATTTAGCTTGATCATCTGTAGTCCACAATTAGTGGTCACAACCCCCACCCCACAAAAAGCCCATCACTGTACACAGCCCAAGTGTGAAAAATGCAGCTCAAGTGTGTTTAACCCTTATGGGCACGGACCGGAAGAGGTCTCACTTAGCTTTGTGCTTGGCCTGTTTTTCAGGGAAGTGTTTGATCGCTGAGTCTTTCGAGATGGAGAAGAAAGAGGAGGACCCCTGCGAGCGCCCCAAGCAAAGGCAGAGGAGAAAACCCCGGGTGTTGTTTTCCCAAGCTCAAGTATTCGAACTGGAAAGGCGATTTAAGCAGCAGAAGTACCTCTCGGCACCGGAAAGGGAGCACCTAGCTAGCATGCTGAAGCTCACCTCCACTCAAGTAAAGATCTGGTTCCAAAACAGGAGATATAAGTGCAAAAGACAAAGGCAAGATAAATCCCTGGAGCTCTCTGCCCACCCGCTCCCTCCGAGGAGAGTTGCTGTACCTGTACTGGTCAGAGATGGCAAACCATGCCTTGGGGGCTCCCAGGCTTACACTTCCCCTTATAATGTTGCTATCAGCCCTTACTCCTATAATACCTACTACAGTGGCTACAGCAACAGCCCGTACAGTGCTAACTACAACTGCAGTTATGCTGGGGTGCCCTCTGTGCCAACTAGTGCTACACCAGCCGGGCACATCATGAATATGAGCTTTAGTATGTCTAACGCTGCTCAGAACCAGCCTGGCCACTTGCAAGCCACACTGCAAGCAGGGATCAGGGCATGGTAAGTGGGACGTTAGGACTACCTGGAAGATGTGTGCCCTGAGCAGTACCGCCACTGGAACCATCCAGGACACAGACTGAAGCCGGAGAGGCTCAGAAACCTGAAGGGCGTCTCCTGCTCTGTGTATCTGGACATTTCCTGCACAATCCCAGTCTGCTACACAAGCAATCTGCTGCAGCTCCTCACTGAAGCTGCTGCTTAAAGGACACGGGGTTAGAAGGGGCCCTTGAAGCTACCAAGCTGCGACAACTGAAAAGTGAACTACTGATTATTTATTTAACACAGGAATTTTCAGCTACATCCCTCTCTCCATCCCACCCCAAAAAGCATTTGCTTCTCCAGGCTACAAGGACATCCCAATAAGCTGGTGCCTTCCCAAAAGTGATTTGAAAGCAGAGACCATGCATGCATCTGTACATTTACTTTCATATGAATGGTTTATTTAAGACTTAGAGCTCCCTTCTCATCCTCTGGAATATAGTTCTGGTATATAATACTTGATTTTTTTTTTTCCCCCAGCGCACATTTTTGCTTTGTGTAATTTTTCAATTAAATAAGTTGATAACAGTATGTAATTTTCAACAACTTCTGCAATTGCTTTTTCTAACTTTTCCCGCTCATCCTTCCTAGCTCAAAATTAGCATAAAATAGGATTTACGTGGAAATAAATTTCAGTTATCAAGAGGACAAAAAGGGGTCTGAGCACAGGAATGGAAGACTAACTGTGGAATACTAATCTCCGACATCAACTCCTATTTCTAATCCAGGAGCAGCCTTTTACTTTTCTGCTTCCTTTCCCCTACATGCAACATGGCTACTGTACATACCAGCTGCTTCACAGAGAAGTCAGGAGGGTTGGTTAGTTATGGATTATCGGGTCATATCCTTAGCTGGCAAAAGTCAGCCAAACTACACTGATTTCTATTGCTGCCACGTCATTTTACATTGACCGAGGATCTGGTCCAACATATGTGAACTGTTTTACAGGTATGAAGAACTTAAAATCAGGGAGAAGGGAACACTCAGGCTGAGGAACAAGGCTAAAAACATACCAGCATAGTGGTGATGATTGTAAAGTGTCAGTTTTCAGGGACACGAGATCTGTTATGGATAGTTACAGTGATTGCTATCATGGACGTGTTTTTAAATTACCCTTCCCATACCCAAGGATGTGGTTTTATTTGAATGCATTATTAAAACAAACAAACAATGAAGAACTGTGTAAACTGTTCTCTATGTCAGAGTGGCTAGAAGTGGAAAATTAATTCTGAGAAGGGAACAGCTGTCGGCAGGGACTTTCCTGACCCCGCATAAAAAAAAAAAAAGTCTTAATAGTTCGAATTTTTTTTCCCCAGAGTTCTGCACAACATCACGGTGAGCACTGTTTTACAAATTCCTGTTCCTAACATAAGCACCTTGGGCCCCATCTGAATCCACATAGAGCTGCCATTAAAACAACCGCGCGGGTCCCAGTGATTCAAGACGGGTGTCCAGACGCTACACTGCGCAGTCAGTACGCGCAGGGCCGCGTCCCGCTTCTGCTAGTTCTAGCCCACAGCTTCCATTCAGCGCTGTTCAGGGAGGCCGAAGTCTCGTTTCCAAAACGTGCATTTGGAAGCCAGAGACTTCGTCTTCTTATCTGGAAAGTGCTTCTTGTTGAACACCATTCTCCTAAGTGATAATATTATTGCACGAGGCTTATCCGCAATATTACAGAAATATTAAAGGCATAGGTGTAGATAACTATCTGGGTAGCAAGGGTAATTACCAAAAATAAAAATCACAATATGTGTCAACTGAAACCATGCCACTCTTCTGCCAGACCCTCTGGCAAAGCATAGTTGCTGTCACTGAGAGGTTCAAAATGAAATGGTGCATGTTGTGGCCTGACAGAGCCTAGGGCACAACACAGTGCTTGAAAAGCAGGTGTGTGATATACCTTTCACTCTGCTTTACCGATAGACATGCCATACGCCGTGGAAGACACCCATACCCCCTGATCCAACCCCTGTAGTTTGGGCGAGACATTTCTCTCTTGCTGCATTCCCTTACACGTGGGAGAACTCTGCCCTCCGGACCCAATCTGGATTTCACTTCCGACATCATAGTCCTTTTACTTAAGTAAAACTGGTGCAAGGGAAAAGAGAATCGGGCCCATTTTTTCGCCACTCATCTGGGGTCTCAGGATACTAGGTTGTGCAGGATACCAGGTTGTTTTTAATACCCGTGCTTTTGTTCAGGAATTCTTCTGAGGACAGTCTCAGTTGTAATCCTCTTTTCAGGAAGAGGGAGTGCAGGGAAGGAAAGAGGTGTTATTTCACTTAGAATACCATTACGTCACATCTATCCGATGCCTACGACAACTGAATCTCCATCCTGGTTGAGATCACAACTGTGGCAATACAGCATGTCGTAGATGGAAGTAGAGCGATATCACTCCAAATGGATTTTGTTTTGAAAGCTGAGCCACACCTATGCTGTCCCAAACCTATTTGGGGCCTGGCTCTGGCATAGAGGAGACTGGAAAGATAAGAGTTCTCACAGTAAAGAGGTTGTGCATTCTCAGCATGCCTTGGGAGCCTGGTCCATGCGGTTTCTGCTAGAGCTGGAGTGAGCGTAGGGGCTGCTAGATGGTACGCAGCCAGTGGAAACTTGGCTGCCCATCAGCAGCTGACTTCCACCCTGCCCGAGGGCACTGATCTAGATGGCTGTTGCAATTCAGGGACTATTTCTGGGTGTACAAATCTTGGGACAATGAGGTGCCCAATCACGAATGTTGCCACTAGAAAAATAGTTACAATAATAAATGTGGTTCATAAGTGGATAATGTTTCCACCCTCCCCTCGAGAACCCTAACCCATTGCAAGACATCCTGTGACCAGTGCTTTTTAGACTAGTTTTAATTATACTTGCTCAACACTGGACCGAAACATACCACTGGAGACTCGTTTACAAGACGTCTGCACTCCTCTTTACTTTTTAATACTTTATTTAATATTTGTTTAACACTTAGTTTCCACTTTCCTCATAATTATTTGTTACTATTTGTAACTATATACTGAACACTGTTTCAGGAGCATTTGAAATGTGGACTGCTTGCTTAGTTTTTAAGTGGACACAAGGTCACATGGTGATGTTTCTGGTCCCTAATGGACGAGTAATTAGGAATCAGATTTCCACTGTGTACCTTTTTCATGCACAAAATTCACTTCTCCACACATATTCTCTAACATTTCTTTGACATTTGCCATTTCTAAAGAGTTATCGCCAGCAAAATCCAACATAGTGAAAATGAGAGAGTCACAAACTTATATTTCTAGTAATTCCTCTCCCCCTCCTCCTCCCTCCCCTGCGGTTTTCTAACAGAAAGCAGAAGGAATTAAGACAGGAAAAACACACAATTAACATCCAGTAATTGGAGATTTTGTAAAGATTAGAATCTATGCTTTCAAAACTGAGGATAATTTAGAGTACATTTCACAATTTAAACCCCATTTATATACACAGTTTTTTCACCTCAAAGATCTGAGAGTAGTGTAGTACACATTTAGCTACATTGAAATAAAAGCATCCTTGTTATAATCCTACTCTGACAAACGGGGAGGGGTGCTTATGTACAATTTTGGTAGCGTTTGCAAATAAGTGTGCGTGGCTAGTGCAGGGGGCTGGACCCGATGATCTTGCAAGGTCCCTTCCAACCCCTTACAGTCTATGAACCTATGATTCTGTGCACAAAACTGAGCAACTCAATACTGAGAGAAAAGGAAGCCATTTTTTCTTTAATCATTAACAGTTTGAGAAAGACCATTCTTAAATAAAAATAATAGGGAAGAAGCGGAGAAAAAGTAAACTTCACTGCAGTTAGTAGCCAGATGCCAAAATGTTTCAAACTCACAATTAGAAGCAAGACTTTTAAAAAAAAAAAAGAGCTCAACCCTTGTTAAGGCATATACAGAGGGACCAGTACCATGCTAAATATACAGATGACTGAGATTTCCCATTCCCCATCTTTCTTTGAGTGAACTCTCTCTTTCCACTGGGAAAAAATATTGATTTTTTTCCATGCGAATGGATTGTTTCAGATTAAATTTTCTCAACATGAATTTAAAGTTTGAAATTGTCAACACAAAAGAAACTCTCCCTTCCTCCTTAACCTCCCACATTGAAACATCATTTTATTTAAAAACACTGATGTAGTTACAGTACGCTTTTGAAAAAAAACAAAAAACAAAAAAAACAAAACAAAACACACACATGTATGAGTTCAAATCAACGAACCCAAACTGAATTTTCCCTACTCCCAGCTTGTCAGAAATGTTGACTTTATATCCCATTCCAGCTGGGAACAATTAAGCTTTTTGAAATCTCCAATATTTTTCTGAGACATGGTTTCCTCCTCAGCTGGGGCAATAAGCTCCTTTGAGAAACTGGTAGTAAGAGGCTGAATTTCCAGGGGTGCGTCATACCCAGCAGACCCTGCATGAAGGTAAGTGAAGCTGTCCCATCATCCTCCGGAGAAAAAGAAAACATGGGGAGAGTCCCGGAAGTTAAGCTCAGAGCACCATCCTTGGAAACGTCCAAAATTTCCACTCGGGTTATTGTCTTTGCACATTTCCCAACCCTGCAGCAGGGTGAAGACAGGACAGGTCCAGGACCTTCTGCCGGCTCATCTCCCCCCGTGCCACC
>NW_017728965.1:1935622-1938065 GCF_001723915.1 Gavialis gangeticus
AAAAAACATGGGGAGAGTCCCGGAAGTTAAGCTCAGAGCACCATCCTTGGAAACGTCCAAAATTTCCACTCGGGTTATTGTCTTTGCACATTTCCCAACCCTGCAGCAGGGTGAAGACAGGACAGGTCCAGGACCTTCTGCCGGCTCATCTCCCCCCGTGCCACCTCTGCCTTCACTCACAGCTGCTCCACGCCCCTTAGCCTGCTTCCTGACACTTGTTGTCCTCGAAGCATTTGCCCAAGAGAGACTTGCAGGAGGCAATTAGGCTTTTATCTCTAATCCGGCCTAGTCCTGTCACTCTTTAGCATTCACTCACTTCCCGAATGGGACCTAATTGACGTCTAAACCAAAACAACAAAAATCCCTCCAAGAGATAGTGCTGTTCACTTTCCTGCCTATCCCAAGGCTTGATGTTTCACCTAGACTAGGTAGATAAGTCAATAAAATTGCAGACAGGCTGGCTCCCCAAGCCCTATGCTATCCAAGCTCTTTTTGGGAACATCCTGAGATCCAATCTGTCTTCAGTCTTCTTTCTAGCCCCAGTGCTACAGGCTCCCTTTCTTTTAGGAATGCAGTGTACACAAAAGGAAAACGCGTGCAATGTAACCAGCATTGTTGCCAGCTCTGGCCATTTTAATGATGTCTTGGCAATATTTGGAGCCTTTCCTTAAGGTCTCGCATTAGTTGTCAGGTCATAACATGAACATTTCAGTTTTTAGGCAGAAAAATATTGCAAATTTATAACCCTGATAGTTTTGACAAAAAGCCTGAAGGCTAAATAAATAAGTGAAAAGAAACTCGCATAATCCGAGGTTCATTTTAAAGTTCATAAGATG
Organism: Gavialis gangeticus; assembly: GCF_001723915.1. Classification (NCBI taxonomy): domain Eukaryota; kingdom Metazoa; phylum Chordata; order Crocodylia; family Gavialidae; genus Gavialis; species Gavialis gangeticus. The sequence goes on from NW_017728965.1 coordinate 1,936,459, forward strand.
CTCAAGCCAAATTTCCTAATTTTGAGGGCCTGTCTTGCAATTTTTGATTGCTTCAGGTGGATATTAAACAAATCACCTATTTCACCACTTTCCATTTACACCAGTAACATCCAAAGCTGTCGGACAGACACTACACAGGAGTTGCCATATCAGAGTATACCAACGTTTCATACCGGTCCAGCACTCCACATCTTTCAGCAGACAGTAAACAAATACTTGAATGCAAAAAAGGGGCAATTACACAGGGCAAATTTATTTCTGGCCCCCTGAGCCACAAAATTAAGACTAGGTGTATTTATTTATTTTAACCCAAGCAATAAGCACTGATGGCAATCAATTAACTGAAGAAATCAAGGCAAGAATTGATAGTGCTAATATGTGCTGGTTAAGCCTAGATAAAATAATGGCATCAAGGAAAAAAAAATCTGGAGAAACCTTAAAATTTAGCTTTATAGTACAATTGTTCACCCCGCCTTTTTATACGGATGTGAATCCTGGATGTTGACAAAGGGAAATGAAATAAGACTGCCAGTATTTGAAAGCACAGGGCTAAGGAAAATTCTTGGTACAATACAAGACAATGGACTATGGAAGAGAGGACATCCGACGTGACCCCCCCCCAGTCACTTGAAAGGGCTACAGCCACAAAAGCCTAACTTTTAGGCTCCCCAGAATGGAAACCCCAGCCCGGAGACAGGAGCAGAAGCTCCCTGCAGTGCCCGAGGGAGAGTTCAGCATCTCAGAACGGGATCTGCAGTAGGCTGAGCAGAGAATTGCCGAAGATACTTAACAGGAAACTATCAACAAGGCTGCTTCTTAAAACCTATTTCTCCCTTATCCAAAATCTATTGATTATGGAAAAATACATAAATGTGCCTTGGAGCATGGACATGTCCCCTCCCCCCCTCCCACGTGAATGCATTCACCGCTAGGCTAAAGAGACTTGCTAACTCTGGGGGGGGGGGGGGAGAACCTGTAATTCTTTTATACCAAGTAGAGGTCAGTGTCTCTTTTCTACTGCCACATCACAGTCCCTATAGCCTGTTGATTGGTGCACTATCCTGGCCAGTGAGAGAGGTGTTCAAACCCTCTCAGGCACAGAAAAAAACCCAAACCCCAGTCTCTCACATCCTAGGGGAATGCTCTAGCCACCAGCCTGCTGAATAAAGGATATCACCACCTCCTCCAGCCATGCTTTTAAAAGCTGTGGCTGCTGCTACATGCCCAGAGCCTGCCTCCCACACCGCGCTCCTCAGAGACTGTACAGAGAGCTGGGGGGAAATACCTAGTTTGTGGATCCCAGTTGCACTGAAGCATGAAGAAGGCACTAAGCTACTCAGCCTTGAAAACTCTTTTGAGCATGCACAGAAACCGAACAGGGGAGCTTACCTGAAAAAGGCACAGGTGCAAACAAACTTCAGATGCTTGCACGGGTAGGCAGAGGCTTCAAAGAGTGCATTGGATGCTTAAATTCCACTACAGGCCCTTTGCAAACCTCACTGTGAACCCCTCCGGACGGTAGCTCCCCTTCCATAACAAAGGCGTAACAGCATTCCCGCGGGTCCGCTGAGGACCTGTAAGATCAAACTGAGCAAAGACTGCAAAAA
>NW_017728965.1:1943065-1965987 GCF_001723915.1 Gavialis gangeticus
CCCCTTCCGTAACAAAGGCGTAACAGCATTCCCGCGGGTCCGCTGAGGACCTGTAAGATCAAACTGAGCAAAGACTGCAAAAAGCAGCTCCAAGTCTGTTTAAAAAAAACAAACCCAAACAGTGTACCACAATCTGTGTTACACTCTGTATGTCCCTTAGCCACTGCTAGCCTGCCTACTGTGCCAGCTCCTCAGGTGGCATCAATCAGCATTGATTCCAGTCAGCTGAGCTCCACTAATTAGCATGGCTGTGACCCATCCACCCAGCTGCTTACCTTGCCACGTAGCTTCATTCTCTCAGTGTTCATCTAGAGGGAAAATGATACCTGAAAGAAACTAATGCTTTTTTCTTCACATATTTTTCCTATCTTAAGACAAATGTGCTACTTTCAAAATGTGCAAGTTCTGAACTTTCAAAATGTGCTAGCTCTGTAATGTCTTCTGGTGCGTCCAGTGACACTGTGAGGTTTTTTACAGCTTTCTGACATAGTTGCGTTCAATAGTTTGGATTTTTAAAAATAAAATAGAGGTTAAAAATAAAATACAGTAGTGTGACAAATGTATTTTGGGCTTTTTGGTTGTTATAATTCCTTTCGTATTATTGTATCTCCCAGAAACCCCACCCATGATCTTTTATTTCTTTGTTTGTGCTATGTCTAGAATAAAGACAGTCATTGATCACCAAAATTTACCACCTAAGACAAGAAACGGGTACAGACAGAGGGAAGAATAAAAGGAAAAACAGTGAAATAATACCAGTTAGCAGGGTCTCAGCACGTCACCATCTCAGCCACTGTCCAGTGTGTATGGTGTATGCTGGTAGGCATGACAAATTAGGACAATGCGGTTACAAGGCTCTATTTAGTTGTAATTGAGCAGTTAATCAAGCATTGGTGACGAGACAGATTAGCAGGCCTAGGGAATAAGCAAAGCTCTTTCTTTATCTGCAAAATAGAACAGAGACCCATCAGACTCATTTCACAGAGGCTGTAAAACAGCCATGACTTAACAACTGCGCCAGCGGTCACTGAAAGGAGCAGATATTGACCTCTGGCAAAGGACCATGCGTTCACCTTTGTCACCCAAGTTCACATGATTGAGATCTGCATTGTGCGATCTGTCCCCAAATGCACTGTTAGAAAATCGTCCTCTTTCCCAGAATGCGTAGATTACAAAACCAGTCATTGACTGGAAATTGCAGTAGGATGGCTACAAACTCTGCTCACTGAGATGTACAGTCCTTCTGCTTTGAAGATAGGGTTTCAACTTGAGTCAACTAATGAAACCACAGAACAACCAGAGAACCAACAGCATATCCAAATATTCGCAACAGGCAACATACCGTGCCAGGTTTACTCATTTGAGCAATACTTTTGAGTCCCTGGAGGCAGTTAAAATCTATTAGGCTCTGCATAGACCCATTCTATGAGAAGCACAGTAAGACTTAATCAGGTAGCTATTGCACGGTCAAAACTCCCTAGGCCAGCCCTAGGACATGCACTGGAAGTCGGGGGCTTATGTGCAAGCTTGCTGATTGCAGTGTGTCAAGCTCTTTATTTGCTTTCAAAAATTAATTCAAAATTATTGTTTTGGTAAGTCTCCAGAAATACCTAGCCCAAGGTTGAAGCTTGTTTTGTTCTGTAGAGAAATCCACAATTTTGGAGTGCATTGCATGCTTTAAGTCTGCTCTCTTTCCTCACTCCTAAGAAAACCTACCTTGCATTATATGTACTGGTCTACATTATGAGGAGAACTAAAAAGCAAGCGTCACATACTCATATTCGCAGTAGCAAAGATTTTAATGGACGCTATAATGGATTTTGCACAGTACATGAAGTGTCCACCAAGGGGCACTCCTGCAGCCAAACTGCTCAGTCTGCCTGCTGAATCCGGGAAAATCCTGCAAAGGTGGTTAACTATGTTAGCTAGAAGTTGGACAGAAAAGCAGGGCAAGACGGCACCTTTTAAATGAAGGCTAACCGTTTCAGAGAGGCACGTACTTTCAGAGGCAACAACCTACTTTGTCGGATGCTAGGAACAGCCTGGCAGAAAGAAAGGCTACTTTATAGAAGGGAAAGGGACAAGGGGAAGGGATATACTAAGAGGTAATAAATGGATTGACTAAATCAGTTAAGATGAAGAAGGAAGTTAAGACCTGAGGGACACCAGAGTGGTTTCAAGTGCTCTGCTCTACATTTACCATCCTGGTTGGGAAAGACTGGTGATGGCTTAAACCTAGCAAAGAATTAAACACATACCTGCACAAAGGCACGCTTACGCTTGGATAAAATTGAACTAGGGGGTTCTGTACCTGCACAGGTACAGAGTGCTGGCCTGAGAGTCTGGAGTCTTAGCCTCAACTGAAGTCAGTGAACTTACACCAAGGATGACCCTTGGCGTCTGTTGTTAAAAAGCCCAAGTACTCCCATTAAAACAAGAGGCTCTTCCCACCAAATGACTTGTGCCCAACAAAAGCTAATGAAGGGAGAGAGCAGCTGTAAGTGTTTCAGGAGCATAAACAGAAGGGAAATGTATCTGAATCCCCACCCAGTTTCAGCTACTTGGTTACCCTGCTTCTTGAAAGGAAGAGAGCCAACGTCCTTCCTCCTCCTTGCCATCCCCACTGAGCACTGCCTTTCATACACGTAAAGAAATGGGGAGATTGAGACTCGCTGTGGATCTGCACAGCAGACTTATCCCAGCCTTCTGTGCACTTAACAGCATCCTCCAGATGCACTTGGACAAGAGTCCCAAAGACTTCCCAAAGGACCTCAGGGATCAAGTACAAGTGCTAGGGATTATTAGGAACAGTAACAGCAAAGCCAGTACTTCACATGAAAGATGTAAGTGATCAGTTTGACTCTAACAGAGCTTAGCTTGAAAAACCTAATGAGGCCAATCTTAGAAGTGCATAAGGGATTTAGGAGCGTAAGTCCCATTGGACTTTTAACAGTCGTGGAACTGTTACCTCCGACTCCACCAAGTGATTTTGCTTTCATTTGCACTGGCTTTTTTTGTTTTTACACCAGCATAATTCCACCAACTTCAGTGCAGGCACTTGTGATATCTGCAGAGACCTTGTCTACATACAAATGCCACGTAGGTGGAGATTTAAACTGATATAACTACACTGAGCGTTAAATGCCTTCCTTGCTACACTGTGTGACTGAGATCAGTATCGGTGCAGACCTTTCTACAACCCTGGGTTTCTATTTCTATCAGGCTTTCCCCCACCTTTTACTTCAGATTTCTCTCTCTCTGACTCCACTGACTTTAGTGCTGCTCCCTCCAATTCACAGTCTAAAGACGGAGAATTGGACTCACCCTGTGGTAACTAGTGATACTATCATGCTCATTGCATACATTAAAAACAAAATCATCTGTAATATTGGCTGGGGGAGTGTGTGGGCGAAGAGATGTCATGTCGCCCCAGCGGCCACCCTCTTGCTCACTCCCTCTGGCCAGCAGAGTGTGAGAAGGTCACCTCCCTTTGTCCTAAGCAAACATTCCCAATATGTGTTACAGGTGAGGACTTCTGGCTAAGCTATTGAGCAGATTGGGTAGGAAGTTTCTTGCAGGCCACCCAGTTTGTATACAGTCTAAACTTGTGGGCAGCCAGAACTGGATCCTAATTTGCTCTCCAGAAGCAGAGGATAGAGGTTAGAGGGCCTGTTGCGGGGGCACCGTTGGAAAAATACTGTTAGGCTCCTATTGCTTCATAAATCTTTCCAAATTGCTTTTCTTAGATGATAAGAGTATAATGAGGTTGAGTTGTTATTGGAGCTACTGATGTTCTCTAAGGATGTAATTCCAGGTACAAAACGGCCTGCACAAAACAGCGCCAACAGTTTAGAGATGTTAAAAGCAGGCTGTTTATCTGTCTCTGTGCCTTCAGGTTTTATGCTGCCGTGCTTCACCATAGCGACTGGAAGTCTTGTACGTAAAACCAGTAGCAGAGTCCCTGGTGGGTTTGGTAGAATCTCTGGAATTCCTCCTGGTTTGGGGTAGAAACTCTTCAAGGTGGGGGGGGCGGCGGGGGGGGGGTTGGTTTGGGACTTTTTGGGGGGTCAGTAGGGATTTAAGGATGCAACAGGGTGTCAGTCAAATTGATGTCATTCTCAGAGTGAAACAGCTTTTTCATGGTATCGGTGACTACACACAAACATATCAGACTGAAAATGCGGAGCCAATTCTTCCACCTGGGTGAATAGGTCTCACTGCACTGAAGCCAACAGAACGTCGCTCCTTTATGGAAACTGAGGATAGAAACCTTGGGACCAAATTCTGTTCTCAAAGAGCCCCTTCCCGGGGAACTCAACAGAAGCTCAGCCCCACTTTTACCCCATTCAGCACAGTTTTGCATCCGTTTTCTTGTAACGTTTGCTACTCACCAAAACTGTGGTTACCAAATTCATCCCTTGGAGTAACTTCAGTGAAGGGAAGGGAATTATTTTAGGGATGTATAGTTAACAGTTCAGGGAAACTGCTTGAAAACATGAACTCTAAAAGCTCAAAAACCCAGATGGAAAAAAAAAACATTATTTAATAAATCTTAGGTTTCTGATGCTTAGAGTCAATACTAATACTTTGAACTTCTCCAGTGCCTTTGAGTCAAGGATTTTGCAAAAAACGAATTAAGTCTCACAAAATTCATGTTGCATAATTTTCCTCCTATCCTGCGGGGAGTGGAAGCTGTTTCTTTAATCTGCATGAAGAATCCTCCTGAATTTCCCCTGTATATGATGTCTATGACAACGGTAGCAAACGCTACTATAAAGTGTCATTAGAGATGTTAAAGCCTTGCAGATAAGAATGCTTTTGACAAAGGAATAAACCAGAAAAAAAATTTTTTTTTTTTGACAGATTATATCCTTTTTAGGTGAAAACCCAATACATCTCACAAAAAGAACTGCATGAGAACAGTATTTTAGTTCCTTCAAAATGTCTGTCTATAGTCTCAAAATAGCTCTAATTATTACCCTTTCTGATGCCAAGCAATTGCGTTATTAATACTGACTAGGCCATGGAAAGATGCACCCCGAGTCTGCACCGTGTTTCGGAGATGCCGATGCACAGAAAGATGCGCACGACACCGCCTCCGTCCTAAGGGCCCTACCTGGCGCCGAGATCGGAGCCGGTGAAGAAAGCGATGCAAAGACCCTGGGAGGTGCTCAGCTAGGACAAGGCCGGGCAGCGGCATGAACCCACGGCCGGCTTAGAAGAGGAGCACGAGTTTCTGTGGGTAAAAACCCGAACGCGTTTTTTCATCGCACCAACAGGCGCCGTTTGGCGCGGACAGGAGCGCAGCTTGCAGAAGGCCGCCGCGCGTCCGCAGGGGCAGGCGGCGCCCCGGGAGAGGAGCCGGGCGGCTCTGCCAGGGCGGTGCCTAGTGCCCGCGGCACCAATCAGCGGCGGGGGGGCGGCCGCCGCGCCTATAAAGTCGAAGCGGGGCCAGTCAGAAAGCGAAAGCGCCTGCGGGCGGCCGCGGAGATGAGCGCCCCGCGCCGGCCGGAGTCCGCCGCCAAGCCGCCGACCTCCTTCCTCATCCAGGACATCCTGCGGGACGCGGCGGCGGGGCAGAGCCGGGGCTTAGCCGCCCCGCCCGGGCCCCCCCCCGCGCACGACAAGCCGCGGCCGCGGCCGGACACAGGTAAGGGAGGTCCCGGGCCCCGCGGCGAAGTGCGACCCACGGACTGGCTTCTGTTTGGCTGTCCAGGGGCGAGGCCGGAGGCGCTCATCCAGCCTATAAATAACGAGGGAGGGAGGGAGAGGTTGCTGACACTCCTTGAACCTTGTGGGGTCTCCAGCAGCTCGGTATGGGATGGGAGGCTGGAGCTGATGTTCGCTGCCCAAGTAGCCTCGCAAGACGGCAGGACAGCCTTAGCTAAACAGCTCATAAAGGGAGCTGGGGAAGAAGCAGCTGTTGCAGGCTGGCGGGTCCTAAAACTCTTCGTGTGACTGAAGCAATGAAACTTGAAAATGACTCTCTGGGGAACGAAGGCTTCCGAGTCTCGTTTGGTGGGTCGAGTCTGTGTTTACGTGGACAGAGCGTGCTAAGCGTCTTCGAGAGCGGGGCGGATCTGTTATGTCTGTAAGCTACTTTGCAAAAAGAGGTCCCTATCTTAGTGGGGCACCCAGGCCCTTTGTATAATAAATAACAGAGTAACTCAAAGAGTCTCTAATGACTCGCTAAGGGAGACTGTCAAAACGAACTCGGATGGAAGATCTGGTATCGGACTGTACCAAGTCTAGAACCAAAAGGAATGTTTCAAAGAACTACTTTAATTTTAAAAAGTATATATGAGAGTCCTCGAAATCCTGCCTTCCCCCCGCCCCCCAAAGTGGTGCTGCAGCTGGTGCAATTCAGACGGACTCCGTTCAATGCTGTAGCTGAGAATCGGGCTTGCGACTTATCCAGGACGTGCCAAGTGCAGTGCAAAAGTCTTTTCAAAAGGAAAATGTAGCAGGGAAACTGCAGGAAACCGGCTTCTCTTACTACTTGGAGCAACAAGCTTAATAACACAAGTCTAACCTTTTTCTTGTCTTTCAGGTCTTGGCATCATTTGGCAACAGGGAAGAGCATTTTGTCCTTAATAACCTGATGCTGTTCCTTTACGAAACCTTTCTGGTTGGGGCTTTAATTGTAAAGGGCCCAATACTGAAACGTAAAGATTGACTTGAAGCTCCTGATGTTTGCTGTGGGTGCTCAGCACCAGTTTGGATCAGGCCAGACTGATTATACTGAAAAATTAAGATGAGACTGAAGGGTAGAGTTGGCAGCCACAGCCTACAAAGTAGCATCAAGACCTTATTTCTTTGCTCCTGGCATACTGGTACATCTCTCTGCCTTCTTCCGTTCCCTAAACGATTTCATCAGCAAAAAAAGCAGCCTCTGGACAGACCAGAAGCTGGTCTTGCAGTAGAAAAGCTTTCACTTGACCTAGTGCAAAAACTTGAATTTAAAAAGCCAGATCCTGCTTTCAGCAGGAGTGTTGCCATTCTCCCTGCAGAAAGGAGACATCATACTCTGACTTGAGTGGGAGTAGCAAGTGCTCGGGATCTGTTGTCGTGGCCTTGGAATGACTTTTTTAGTAGCCAGCCTGAATGATTAAAAGAAAATTTGGGAAATATGTCCTCAGTCATGAGACTGATTCATGACTATTATGATTTTTTGAAAACATTTTCTTTTTTTCTCTATTTGCTCTTTTGGACGCACCTGCTTGTTCACAACAGCAGAAGGGTAGAAACTTTTTAGCTTTTTGTTTTAAAAGAGGAGAGCGGGGGGGAAAATGAGACACTCTCTCAAACATAGGAGCTCAGGCTTTAAGGAAAGGCTGCCCATATTATGGGACCTATGGCAAAGTCCTGCAAGCTGACAACATAGTGGTATGTGTAATACAGTAATTCCTGAGCAGGAAAAAACAAAACATCCATTAAAAAACACTTAATGGAGTGAGTGTTGCATCCAGGTTTCAAGGGGAGGGGGGGCTTAAAGGAAAAAAAGCCCAAAGATGACTTGGAAAATGTGAAAACAATGTCTGAAAATAAGCTGTTGTTCCTTTCTAACGTATAACGAGACCTGTTCCCTTCCTACAGATGTACACATGGAGTCCTACCTGTCGGACTGCGACAACCCTCTGAAGTCCCTACCTGGTACTCAAAGAACCCAAAAGCAGCAGAAGCGCTCACGGGCAGCCTTCTCTCACACGCAGGTCATTGAACTGGAAAGGAAGTTCAGTCACCAAAAATACTTGTCGGCCCCAGAACGAGCCCACCTGGCAAAGAACCTGAAGCTCACAGAGACCCAGGTCAAAATCTGGTTCCAAAACCGAAGGTACAAAACCAAGAGGAAGCAGCTAGCCGCTGAGCTTGGTGGACTCAATAAGACCTCCATTCTCCCAGCCCTGAAAGGGGAGGACCTTTCCAGGGCCTCGCTCATCTCTATGTATAATGGCTACCAGTACTGTCCATATCTGTACTACCTGAATGGCTGGGGTCCATCTTTTTGGTAACTACAGCTGATGACCAGTTGTGTGGGTCTAAACCAAACTTTTCTTCCTTTCTGCCCAGTACTAACCAGGCATGGGAGAGAGTGCCTCTGAGCAAACTTGAGCACACTACATCTCGTAGTCGTCTGTAAAGGTGTTTCAGCACTGCTTAAAAATCTAAGATAAATTTTTTCCAAAGTGCCTACTAATGCCATACCTCTGCACAGCACTCTTTTTCCATCAGTCATTCTCAAGGGAGATCAGCATCCTAAGTGCAACTTTGCAAATGGGGAAGGTGAGGTAAAGTGACTTGGCCAGTGTTACCCAGTGCTAGAGCCAGGATTAAAACCCAGCTCTCCTGCATACGTGTATAGTGATCTATGCACTCAGATCGAGCGTTCAACCCAAGTCCTTCTCTTCCTTCCCCCAGAACTGAAAGTCCCCAGAACTTAGGTGCTTCTGGAAAACTTCTTAGCTATGACCACCACATAAGAACCAAAAGGGAAAGATGTGCTATAGAAGTTGCTTCTCTTCTTTCTGGATTAACACTGTATTGTGCAGCTGATGCTGAATACAGGGTCTTTCAAACAACCAGAGCAAAGCTGAGGGCACTGAATTTAAAAAAAAAAAAAAAAAATAGCTGCTTTATTTCATTTGCATTTATAAGTGCTTATTCTAGAAGGGGAATTAAGAGTCATACATTCCTAAAGCAAGAGTGTATAGTATATCCCTGTGAATGTTGGGCCATGTCAAAGATGCCAGCATTTAAACCAGTGATTGTCATCCAGGGAAGTGGGGCACCCCAGGATGCTGCCAGATGCTTTAAAGGGCACTTTGAGGTGTGAAGAGATGAGCAGATAAACAAGGCTCAGGCTTGCCCCTGCCTGCACAATCCCTAACCCCTACAGCCCAGTCCCTGTGCAAGGAGGTAAGAGCTGAAATATAAAAATCTGTTTGTCTTTTTTTTTTTTTAAATTGGGTGCCACTCAATTCACAGAAGTTATGGAAGGGTGTCTCAAGTCCAGTAAGGGGTGCCTGGAGTCCAGAAAGTTTAAATCAGTGGTTCTCAACCTATTGTTGTATATATGTGCATAAACTGTGTATTGCTGCCTTTTTACTGTCTGGAAGTAGAACTGCTCAAATCTGGACCACAATACCTATGCTGCTAGCTGAAGAAGATTCTTCTCTGACTCAATGCAAAAGCTTCTGAAGCAGAAAAACTAAAGCTGTGCCTCTGCTGTCTTAGGGAAGTTGTGCGTGATTATGTCTTGCACATACCAGACATGAAATGGTCATGCACCTTGCTATATTCACTAAATGGGGGTGGGGGGAGCTCCTTAGCTGATTCTGATGTAATTTCATTGACGTGGGATCCAAGACAATTTGCAGCTGCTGAGAACATAGCCCTCTAATTTTCCCATAACTTTCAATGATGATAGGATGCCCCTGCTGACTTAGCAACAATTGAGGAAAACAAGGTGATTTCAAGAACATAGTAGTATAGCAACAGCTCCCTCTTATATTTGGGTTTTGACACTCTTTAAACACTGACATACAGATTTAAAATGGAAAGGTTTTCAACTCTACTCAGAGTAAAGAGAAATAAATTTCTTTCTAAGAGTAGATAAAAAAAGCAGGCTAGTGCTGTTAAGAATGAACTCTCAGTCTTGTTTGTTGTACAGATAACTTTGTAGATCAAACTGGGGATGGAGCATATGTGAAACAGTGATGTTTATTTTGTGCAAGTTTAATACATGCTGTAATGACTGTGTGCGCACTACTGGGTACATTTAGTCTTTGTAAGTAGTAAGGGAGCACAGCTCTTCCCAGGCAACAGTGGAAGTGCAACACAGACAAAACTTTTATGCAGTTTCAGTGACATAACAATACTTTGCATATGCATTCACAAGCTATGGAGAATGGCTCGTCATTTAATTAGCTCCCAGATATTGAATGGTGGCTTGGCAGTTACTATTGTTGTGTAAGTTGTTTGAAATGTATGACAAGATAGCATCCTGTTTTCTAACTAGTCTGAATGCAACAGCTAGTACCTTCAAGTGACACTTCTCCCAGCTCATGCTCTATTTACAGCCTCCTTGCTCTAAAAGGACTGTACCCCATCTCCCTTAGTCAGCATTCAGATTGGAAGGTCATCTCCAGGCTGCTACAAAACATGTTTCAAATCCACCCCTGTTGTTGAGCCACTTTCCAAAAGAAGTGATTATACAATACTTGGAACAAAAGCTTCCTTATGACCATACGCTATACGGCCCTGATTCTCAGTGAATTTGCAATTCAGGATCAGAGCTGAATGTAGAAATCCACACGTTACTGCCTGGCTTCTCATGTGGTCACTTAAATGTGTATAAAGCATAAGTGTTAGCTTGTCAGAATGGCAGGGTCTGATTTTTGGTTAACCCAACGCAACTGATCTCACTGAAATTATTTCTGACCTCTATACAGTGTAAGCAAGAGAAGAACGAAGGCTTAGTGCATCTCCTCTACTTTGCACGTGGTATGGAGCAAGGAAGCAGAGGCTTCAATTAATTTTACGGGGCAACAGGGTGTTGGGTCATGAGCAGTGTATATGAACTAAGCACTTGCTTGGGTTTGTCAATGAGAGTACATTTCTGTTCTAGCTCTGGGTTTTTACTCTTGGCGTATGAGCAATAACAAAACCTTCTTGCCACTTCATCTCTACTGTTTGTGCCTTGTATTTTGCTGAATTAGCCTAATGCAAATGGTTGTGCTCTGTGTGTGTGTGTGTGTGTGCGCGCGCGCATTTGAGACTGTTACCACCCTAACAATGTGTGTATTTTACCCTGGAATAAAACAGTGCAGGAGGTTTCCTAGAAACATGTTGTGGTGGGTTTCTGGGTTGGTTTTTTGTGTCCTGTTTTTAGACTCTACTATCTGTGTTCCAGACTCCTGCATTTTTTAAGGCTAGGCAAATGTGCAGTAGCACTGAAGCAAGGATACATTAGCAAGAACCTGTACTCCCATTTCCTTGTATGCTGGCATAGGAGGCAGCTGTGGGACCTGTGCTTGGGCCTTGTATGCAAAGAACAAGGACGGCTAGAATGACTCCACATGCTGGAGCAGATGTGGCCTGGTAGGTTTGCATGGTCATGGATGGGAAGGAGTCCTTACTACACAATTACTTGCACTTAAAGCCTGCAAAGCTGGGGCTTGATGGAAGTCTCTGCTCAGATTGTAGTGGGTTGGAATCAGCTTTTAAGGGAGTTCATACCCTGTGAACATAATACTGGAAAGGACCTCCTGGATCTCGAAGTCCAAGTCTTCTGCTATTGCAAGTTCCATATCACATAATCCCTCCTAACTGATCCAATTCCATTTTAAAAATAGCTAAGTCTTTGACTGGATGGCTGTTCCAAAACCTCACTAACACTATGCGTGGCTGTAAGTCCCCTTCTATAGTTTATATTTCCTCAATGCAATGCCTCCACTTCCAAAAATATGACTCTGGCTCTCAAAGCCATGCTTCAGCCTTTATTCAGTACAGGCCAGATACTGTAATGTCTTATATCTGTTGGTCAAGCTGTAGTCTTAAATGTCAGCTCTCCTTTTGTAGTCACAGGGGCTACTCCTTGGAGTACATACGGAAGAATCAAGCCTTGTGGGAGCTTCATACAATTAAGTGTCAAAAGTAGCAAGTACAACAGCAGTTCTTCAAAATAGCAAGGTATGCGAAGTCACTATTAACTGCAGCTTAGCACATAATATCAATGATATCTGCTGTTCAAAAGGATATTAGGTCCAATCCAATCAAGTAACAAGCATCCCTTGAAACTCAAAAATACCATCAAATCATTTCCATCTGAACTACAAGAAAAACTACAGAACTTTATCCCCCCACTACCCAACCCAGGAACTGCTGACATGCTCCCTAAAATCCACAAACAAGGGAGCCCAGGCAGAGCTAAGTTTCCATGGTTGGATATGATAACTGAGGAAATATCAGGTTTCACTGAATCCATCCTAAAACCTCTTGCCACCCAAAGAGCGAGTTTTGTCCAAGACACAATATACTTTGTACAAAAACTTAAAAGCATAAACCACCTTCCCAGCAACACCGTCCTAGCTCCCCGTGGGCATAACCAACTTATATATAGGAAAAGCTGTGTTAACCAACATTTTACTAACTGGAACACTCTATTATCCGGCTTGCGCATGCAGTATTTCTTGAGCAGGGCTGCCAGGGGGCGTGAGGGCAGCAGCTCCCCTCTGTGGGCTGCACAGGCACCACCCCGCCAACTGGACACGGGGCGGCGAGGGAGGAGTTTGCATGCTGCCACCATCCAGCACCACCGTGTTAATTCCAATAACCGTAATTTTTAGATACACGGCACCCTCCTTACCCCACTTGTGCCAGATAGCAAAGCTTTCACTGTAGCAATATCCCATACCAGGATGGTGTCCAAGCCTGCCTTGCATATCTACAACAGCAAGATTACAAGTCAGAGTACAGACCTAAAGATATTATTGAGCTTACAAACTTCATCCTCAGACACAGCTTCACTTTCAATAACCAACACTTGCTCCAGAACATGGGCACAGCTATGGGCACCAAAATGGCCCTACAATATGCTAAGCTTTCTATGGGCCACCTGGAAGAAGAATTCCTCAAGAACTGCACCATCAAACCCATGCTATACTTGAGATATATAGATGACATCATCCTTTGAACTGAAAACCTGCAATCTCCAATTGGTTTCCATCACAAATTCAGTAATCATCACCCCCTATCAGACTCTCTTGAATACTCCATTTCCTTTGTAGACACTATGATCACTATCCAAAATGGTAAAATACAAACCACCATATATAAGAAACCCATGGACCAACATACCTGCACAGAACCAGCAATCACCCTAAACACACCAAGAAAGCTGTAATATACAGCCAGGCCCTCTGATAACACCAAATTTGCACTGAGAACACGCACAATTACCACCACACAGATTTCAAAAGGGCTTTCGCTAAACAAGGACGCTCCTCCAGAGAGAGATCACACTTTTGAAAGAGCCACCCAGATACCATGTGAAGAATTGCTGCAGTACAAAAAGAAAATTCCCATGAATCGCCATTAGTTACGACATACCACCCCTCCCCAGAACCTATATGGAAAATCCTCAAACAATTGCAACCCATACTAGAAGAAGACCCAATTCTTACAGAGATCTTCCCAGAACGCCCCCATTCTAGCCTTTAAACAAGCACCGAACCTTGCCAGCCTCATCACCAGAAGCAAACTCCCTAAGGCCCAGAACACACGGAATGGATTCAGACCATGACATGACAAGAAATGTAACACTAGCCAACGTATCTCCCCACCCCCACAATAATTACACCCCACAACAGACCCATCAGCATCCCTGCATCTTACAGCTGCACCTCCAGAAATGTAATATAGCTCATCCAATGCACCAAATGCCCTGATGGAAAATAAGTAGGAAAAACCAAATAACAACTGCATACCAGAATGAATGCACACCAAAAAATCAATCAGAGGCAAAAATACCCAATTACCTGTGAGTGCACATTTCTCACAAGATAACCACTCTCTCCAATCTCTCAGTTTTAATCCTCAAAGGGAATTTACAAAACACCTTTTGCAGACAAGCCTATGAATTTCACTTCATCAGTCTACTGGAAACAAAAAACCATGGACTAAACCTAGACATTGGATTCATGGCACATTATAACCTGCCTACCACCTGATAACCCCAGGTAGCCTCTCTACATTTTACCAGCTACATTTAATCACCAGGTCACTATTTCCCCACCCCACTCCACCTCACCTACCTGTCTCACCCTCATTGCCACGTATTTGCATTTTCACAGACCTCCATTTTTGCATAATGGCTTCTATCCCACCCAGGAGAGTGCAGTACAACTGCAAAATCCTCTGCCTGAAGAGGAGTGTTTGTACCTGAAAGCTTGCAAAGAACAATTTTTCCAGCTATTTAGTTCATCTAATAAAATATATCACATTTACCCAAAGTACCTTGTCTGCCTTGAAAAAACACAGCACTTTCCAGTTCTATCTGCTTCAGTGGGAATGAGAACATTCCACAGTTAGCAGGAATCAAACAATTTTCTTTACATTTTTCTCCCTGTTTACTTATCATTCAAGACGCACATAAAAACAAGTACTGTTTCATCTGATTAGCATGAAGCAGAGGGCTGTCTGAAAGAGGGAAGGTACTTATTGCAGCTAAAACATGAAGCTATTAAAATGGTTTGTTTCTCTTAATCTCATAATGAGAGTATGCACAGAAGCCTCTACATGCTTGGAATTTAGCAACCAATTAAACTGTGCCCACTCATCCGGCTCCCAAAGGATGCTACAGCCCATTCACATTTTACATTCGCAGAGCTTGATCCTGCACACACAACTGTGTTTAAATTTTAGCTATGCGAAATGTTGCATGAATTCCAAAGTTTCAGGCCAGGCATGTGAATGTCTGCAGGGTCAGGGCTGTGTGGTGAAGATAACAGCTAAATATAAAACGGGGGTGAATTTCCCTTTAAAGCTCAGAAATAAGTACTATGCTTTTCACCTCACATTAGTTAATGGTCACGTATGTTGAATGTGTGTAGATTAATTCGCTTTTCCAGGGGAAGAAAACAAATAGGAACAGCCTAAGGGAAGCTTTTTTCCTAGCACAGCCTCAACAGTTAGGCAGTAAATATTTGATTCATGAGTCACTTTCACCACCCATCCTCCACCAAACCTACAGGAAAGTTAACAGGCCACTTCTATTCCAGGTTAACCCCATTGCAGTCAATTGGGTTGTACACCTAGAATAAATTTGGCCTGATTTATGCTACATTTCAGGTTTTTTTCAGCCTTTGTTTACAGAGCAAGGTATTTTGCACTAGTATTCCCCCACATCCCAATTCTGCACATTGTCTCCTAACTTCCAACATCAAAATGCGGGCGTGAAGTGCGACTGCTCTGAAAGCCGTGTTCGCAAAACCTCTGGACAGAGGTGGGCCTAACTGCATTAACTGCAGTGCAGTGAAGGGTCAAGTTGATGAGCCTGGACTATGACCTCTCATCCATACTCCTGTAGCTAATGATTTTTTGCTGACACTTACTGACCCAATACATGTAAGCAAGCACAGTCTCATATATAACATAAAAGGAGCTTTCATTTGTATATGCATAGCTATACTGGCACATCTTACTCTTCCCTTTGAAATCTTTTGTTTACTTAGTGGATTTATACCCCTGTAAGAAAACAGGTATCGAGCCGTAAGCCTGTGACACACACTCTTCTTCAAAGTCAGACATGTCTTGCTATGTTGCCTTTGGGGTACGTTATCAACGTAGTAATTGTCAACGGGTTGCAAAATGTGCATAAAAGATATAGCCTTGCAGACTTCAAATCCCGCATGTGAGTGAATGGTGCAGCGGGCCAAATTTTGCTTTCAGTTGCATCATTATGAACGTAGAATAACACCACAGACTGGATATTTATGATAACGCAACTGAGAGGAATGCTTGGACTCCTAAGGCAAAGAAATCATCCTTGGCAAAACTTCTGGTTTCAGTGGGACCAGCAGTTTAGCCTTCAGTCTAGATGCTTCTGCAAAGAATGGGGAATGAGAGAATGCTTTAAAATCCAAACCCATTAATTCTTCTTTACTGAGACTCCCTGCTAGTTGTCTAGTTGTCACGGTGGTCTTTTTCCTGACCAGAAATATTGCCCTTTTCAGCTAAGTCACTGTAAATAGCCATCAAGATGACAAAATGAGACCTAGAGTGATTTCCCATAGGTGTGAGAAGGCAGTTTTCTCTCCACACTATACAATTCTTCAGCCCCTGTGTTGAAAGCACCAAAACGAGATCAGATACCATGCAGGCAGGCAGACATTGCGACAGTGAACCATCAACTAAACGGGTGAAGTTGACAGCTGGCTTCACACAGACCACAGGGCTGCATTAGGACTAGTGACCCAGAAGTGTAAGGCCTCTATCTCAATTCCCTAAACAATCTCCTGTATTGTCCCTATTTGTAACTCTTCTCTGCGATGTAGCAGAAATGGTTCCCTGCTCCATGACCTTGGAAAAATCACTTCAGCTTTGTCACATTTATGTTTTCTCATTTGTAAAATGGGCATAATATAACTTCAGGTTTTTGAGATGAAAAGCATGAGCTGACATGGCTTCCGTATTTCTGTCGTTGTTCACCGAACCACAGGCACATGTACACAAACACACTTCTTCAGAAGCTGATTTTGGGATCAAGGGAACATCCCATCAACTCGGCTGACTTCCAGCTAGTTTCACCCAGAGATGCAAGCGTCAGTAGTAACTTAAATAGGCAGTTATTTTACAGTTCCTGCCACTAAAAGGTTTGCTGGCTGACGTGTATTCGGTGATAATGAGCACCGAAGTCCTTTCTCCTCCTGTCCACCTCTTCTCTTTTGAATCCCTAAGTGCTTTTCCACAGAGGAGAGCCAGGCTTTTAGTTCATTTCTTTTAACACAAAGCACAAGGACAAAAAGAGAAAAGGCTGCCATGTTTTGATAACCAAATTATCTGAGAGTGTTAAAGCATTAATCACAACAATAGGAACAAAAAGGCAAGCTCTTGCTGCGGTAAATTTCTGCTTGATTTATATATAAAAGAAAATCCTGCCCTGACTATGGAGACGTGGAGTTTTAATCAATGTTAAGGAAGCAGAACTCCTGTTTGTGTGCTACTAGAAACAGAAGGCATCATTTAACGTCTGTCAATTAGTGTCACGCACCACTGCCAACATATCTGTCAAGATTAAACAGTGTCTAATGCTGACATAACATTTACACTTGTTTGTGCCAAATCATTTATTTAAAGCTACAAAAAGGGCTGTCTTTGGATAATATAACTGTTGACTAACATTTGCATGCAATAAGCCACCTATCTGGCAAGTGTACCAAAGAAAAGGGAGCCAAGAAAAAAAATCTTCAGCTTGACCTAGACAATATTTGCAAACCAGAGGGATGGGAACAAATCGTCTCTGTTGGGCTGACTCTGCTCCGAGAGGGATGAGAAATAGAGAGCCATCTGAACTGCCATAATGGTTTCGAGTAGTCTTCCACCTCTGCCACAATCCTGCTCTCAGTAGTACTGGTAACAGCTGCTTCAAAGGAGTCCAGGAAACCCTGCAACAGGCAGTTACGCGATTACCTCTCTCTAAGGAAATTTTCCTCAATGACTGTGGATTGACTTACAAACCCTAAAACATGAGTTTAGGTCTCCTTTAAACCCTTGGGAATGTTTTCATATTTACTTTTGCTGTGGAGGTTCCTGTCCTCCACAGAAAGGCCTAAGCCTTTCTGAATCCTGCTACCCTCTTGGCATCAATTCTCTCGGTGGCAATGAGTTTCAAAGCTTGTTTGTGCTACTGCAGGCCCTGTACCAGAGAAAGAGGCTGCTACAGTTGTCACACCATCTACCTGCATACTCACGACTGAAAACGGTGGGCCACTGAGCCCAGTCATGCCATCTGTGCTCTTACAAACCACCCTAATGAGGTGAAATTTGCTGGTAGATGACTTGTTACAAATTTCATCATGATGGATTGAATTCTGGGCCCACCGAAGTCGATGAGATTTTCTTCCCAATCGTTTTAATGCAGCTAGGATGCAGTGTGTTACAACACTGCAGGCGTCTTCAAGAGGAGGCTGGACAGACATTTGGCTGGGGTGTTATGACCCCAGCACTCGTTCCTGCCCGGGGCAGGGGGTCGGACCTGATGATTTGTTTAGGTCCCTTCCGACCCTCAGCACTATGAAACTATAATTGCCAAACGTAGCGGGATAAAATGGGCAGGGGACGGATTTGCATTCATACACTTGTTAGCTGATTTTGAGAGACGTTGAGCACCCGCAGCTCTATTTGAGGCCAACAGCAGTTGTGAACAATCAGTGCTTCTCAAAAGCAAGCCGTTAGCACAAACTGAGCACCAGGAACTTTTCTTTCTTAGCAAAAAAAAATCAGGATGGAAATGGTCTGCATTCACCCCATGGTGACCTGGATAAAAAGCATGCAATAAGAATTCAGTGAAAAATAGCCACAAAGGCATTTCCAAACACATCTGCCTGGGGTAATTTATAGCAACTCACTCTAGGAAAAGCAAGTTTAAAGATAAGATAAGAATTTTTACAGAAAACAAAAAATGAAATGTGTACTGATTAGTTTTCTATTGACAATCTCCAGCTGGAGACAAAAAATCAAGAGTTAAAAAAAAGCTTTCCTATGAATCATCGAGAAGTAGGGCTGGAAGGGACCTCCAAAGATCACTTAGTTCAACCCTCAGCCTGAGGCAGGGTCGTTCCTATGCAAACCACAGTCTTAACTCTACACAAAACTACCGTCAGCTCTCCAGGTCTCCATGTTCTCAGTGTCATGTTCATGCAGTTCAAATTGGTGGTCTCCAGAAGGTTAGTAAAGCAAATCTGGGCCAGCTGCTTCATTGCGGAGCTTAGAGCAAGTAGAAGGGTAGGAAGGCCAAAGCTGTCTTTAATCACCCTTGTGCTGCTGTTTAGTCACAGCCTGTTCAGGTGCCTTCAGAATAAATTAATCATTTTTCTGCTTTGGGCACTACTGCAATCTAATGTCCTACAGTCTTCAACAGGCTAACCTTAAAAACACCACAGGAGGGACGAAAGTCCTATCACCTCTAGAACAGGAAAACTGCGCTACCCAGACAATAAAGCGAGATCAGCAAAAACAGAAAGTTACAAGCCCCAAACAATGCAATCTGCACAATCCAGCACAGTCGTGGACTGGAACCAGGAGCTACAATATACAAAATTACTCCAAGCAAAGAAAAAAGAAAAAATGTGCACCAATTCTAAGTAACTTATTTTGATTACAGCTAGTGCTCTGATGAGACAATAAGCATGGCTAACAGCTCCTGAAGTTCAGGCTCTTACAAAGCCGCAGTGTTCTCCACTTTATGGAAAGAAGCAACCTAATAACAAAAAATGTACGATAAGTATGCTAGGCAATGGAGTCTGAGGTTACTGGTGTTACAGCTGTCTTGGTCTTTTCTAACACAGGCAATATTGCAGACCTGTGAGCTAGATTTGCAAAAAAAGTCCTTTGCACCCTAAATAATAGCCAGATTTTCTCAAATGCTCAGCACAAACAGGAGCCAGGATTTTTAGAAGTGCTCTACATCCACCATGCTGAACTCTTTTGTCAATCTGGCCTCGTCTGTGGCTGCGTTGTAACCAAAACTGTGGACTTACATATAGTGCTTGGAAAAATCTGCTTCTCTGATGATAAAAGATTGTGTGCAGGCACCTCAGGAAGGCATGTTTGTAGATGGGTTAGGTATTTCCAGAGTCATGGCTACCTGATTGCTGGATCCAAAGTGAAAGGAGCTGAATTCGCTGTGGTGATTAATCAAACCAGACACAACACAGTTCCTAGGAAACTGCTCCTCATGTATTTTAAGACTCAGGAGATCTGGCTTACAATGCTTGGCAACAGTTTACAGACACTAGACTTTATTTGGAAATGCCAATCCAACTAATTTTAAAACTCCGGAAAAAAAAAAGAATAATTTCCCACTCTTATTTGAGTCAACTGCATCTAGAGATGAGATGGAGGCTCCTTGTACTAGGTACTGTTCAAATACATCCCCATAGTAAGAGAGAGTCCCTGCTCCGAAGAGTGTGCATGCTTCAGAGAAGTTAAGTGACTTGCTAATGGTCACACAGGAAGCCTGTGGAAGTGCTAGCATCTAAAAGCCAGACTCTTGAGTCCCAGAGCACTGTTTAACCTCAAGATTATCCTCCTCAACATAGTTTGCATGTACTTTGTTCAACATCCTGCTGTACCCAGCTGCATCCCACTGTGCAGAAGTACAAGGTAACATAATTTCCTTCTCATTTTTCTCCTCTGGTCTCTTCTCCAAAAACACTGCTGACTTCAGAAAGTACTAGGACTCAGGAAGATTGTAGAAACACTTAGCAGAAAGGCAAAATATGCCTCAGTGCTTTCCCACTACCGAGTTCTCCCTCTGCCACAACAGAAACAGGCCACGAAGGGGTGAGTGTGAGCTTCTCTACATACTAAGTTTAGGTGGGGACAACAAGGGCTTTTTGGTACTTCCCTTAGGGAAAAATTAAGGCTGATGGGCTTGCTGGATAGGGGCACTGACTGGCCTAGCTATACTTAAATAATGATTCCTCTCTAACTATATTAGCTAATTTCCCCATAGAGACATTTCGTAGACATTAGGGCTGGAAGGGACCTCGGAAGATCATCGAGTCCAGCCCCCAACGTTTAATGGGACAGGAGTCTGAGCTCTTGGAATAGAGGGCATATCTAATTTTGCCTAGTTTTGCACAACAGCCATAAGGGTTACCATAACACTTTCCTTCATCTGAGGATTTCAGCGCTTCAAAAGGAAGCCCTCAAGGGCTGCCTGTAGTCATCACTAGAAGAAGGGACCTTCACAGCCACTGTGGAGTTAACATAAAGATGCTGTCATTAGTTCTTTCCCCAGCCACGACTAAGTGTTAGTGTAGGCCAGGCCAGCGTTTACCACACTGCATCTTGGTATTTTCTACATCTTATTGCCCTTGGGAAGCAGAACGCAAATTAGAGCTGCCTTGAGGCCATCTTAGGTTACACTGGGAACAAGACACGCGGCTTTTTTCCAGCTCCAGCGCTTGGGAAGCAGACAGTGGTCTAAAAAGAAAGGGGTGAAATTGGTAATCAGGCTCAGAGATGGAATCAAGGTCACACAGACCTGGAGACTGAATCCAGGAGTCCCTCATTCCCAGCTCCTCATAAGTAGTCATTATGTGTGATGGTCACACTTCAGGAGGAGGAACTCCTAATTCTAGCAAGTGCTGTACTTCACTGCAGCAAACAATGCTTAGATTTCTCCCCCCTCAAGTGATTTTTTTTCCTAGCTGGATTTGAAACAAACAGAATGTGAGATAACCAGGCTCTTTTGCCAGCAAGATAATATTAATCCTTTTTAGAGACTTAGAGTGCTGAAACTGCTGGGATCCAGGCCAATATGCATCTTATTTGTTTTCTCCTAGGTGTTGCCACGTACAAGGCGTGGGGAATGTGGAATCCTCATTGCAAAGATGAATCTCCATGTTGAAGTAGAGTTTCTGGCACGTACTAGTCACCTGTTTCTCAGTTCAAATGTTCATGCTGTTCACAGCCACTAGGTATAGGCTGTGGATTAAGCCTTATAAATCTTTGCCATCCAGAGTGGCTGAGAAGTAACACCCAGTACCATTCAGGCAAAGGTATTGCTTATTATTTTAAACTTTACAGGCTCTCTACTTGCTGCTCCCTTTGAATTCTACATAAATACTTCCTAGGCCCCCTTTCCACCTGGTATCTCATAACATTTGTGGTTCATTATCATTTGTCTTCAATTATTATCAAGATGGGTCCTCGAGTTAATGACTGCAGAGGCCTTGAAAACATACAAATGTTAAACCTTATTCTCCGCTTCCCATGGATTTCAAAGGAAGCAAGGCTGAGTCTTCAATACATTGCCTTGTCTCTGAACATGCTTAAACATCACTCTGTTTTCGTAGGCAAGCTAACAGGCAAACTGAGTTGTTTGATTAAAGAAATTCAGTTTAACTAGAAACACTTTGCCTGCCTAATTTTCTCCCCACTGCTTCAAAGCAAGCAGAACGAAGTCCTTCATTTGCATCTCCAGTCATTTCTGGGAAGATCTCCAAGAAACAGCATATCAGGATCTTCACATTGCCCTCTCCTCCGTGGCTTCAGTGGGAAATAACCAAACTGTAGGCCTGAGTTAGTTAACAAGCTACAGACCAATCTTATTTCCTTTTGGGGCACCTTACCTTGGAGACGGTCCCCTGCCAGAAGGGAGAGGCTTAGGTTCTCAGAGCTGATGGTCTTTATTCTTCGGTTCTGCGGTGCACACAGAAGCCTGCCCTGACCATTCATACATGAAGGGCCAGAGAACAAGCCACCCTGGCAGATGACAAGGAATGAATGATTAGTCAGCTGCCGTCCCAATGATGGCTGAGTTACAGGGAGCTGGAGGACTTGCTAGGTGTGACAGGGTTTTGCTCTGAAGGCTTCTCAGCTGCTGGGCCAAACCATCCTATCTGTCACATCAGCAAAACCCAGGTGAGGAAGCAGAGGGGAGAGGAGTTACCCGACACCATGGAAGAGAAGGGATACGAGGCAAACTCTACGAGAAAGAAACAGCAATAGTACATGGGGGAATTGTGACGATCGTGGCTGGAACTGAAATAATCTTGTGAATGTTGTTAGGGGCAGAGCACAGCGCAGCCCTCCTGAAACTTGGATCTAACTCACTCAATTAGTTAAGTCCTGTACAACAGTATTTTGATGTCACGAGCCATTACACACATGCTGGAGGCATTAACATGGTTAGAAGTAGAGCTCAAGGCAAATTGGAGAATTTTCAGGGTGGTTTTGAGGCATCTTATCTATATCTGCACAGACTTGACACAAGGCAGCTCCAAAACCTTTGTTGTGGGAATACCAGTTAGCAGACTCAGAAACAAATTAAAGACAGCACTAAGCGGGGGAGTTCATTCCAGGTGAAGATTTCCTAACCCCCCGACCTGTCTCAGACAGGCATATTTCTGTATTTTGTCAGACACCGGAGCTGGCAATGTACACAGCGTAAACAAACTTCTTGGACAGAAGGCCAACGTAGCACGACTGATCTTCATTTAAATTTAAAGAAACAACCTGGTAGGATGGCATGGAGAGGCAGGGCAGGAAGAGACAAGGCAGAAACTAGTCCTTTGCTGCTTACCAGTACACAATGAAAGCAGCATGGCCTAGTAAGGAGACTGGACTGGAAATCAGTACTCCTGACTCCACTACTAGTTTTCTGTGACACCTTGGACAAGCCATTTTCACTT
>NW_017728965.1:1970987-1974357 GCF_001723915.1 Gavialis gangeticus
GAAACAAGCTGGTAGGATGGCATGGAGAGGCAGGGCAGGAAGAGACAAGGCAGAAACTAGTCCTTTGCTGCTTACCAGTACACAATGAAAGCAGCATGGCCTAGTAAGGAGACTGGACTGGAAATCAGTACTCCTGACTCCACTACTAGTTTTCTGTGACACCTTGGACAAGCCATTTTCACTTTTATTGTGCTCGCTTCCCCATGCACATGGGGAGGTAATGATGCTGACCTGTCTTTGCTAATGCCCTTTCAAACCTAAGAGACTTTTCTTTTTATCTAATTTGTTACTGATCATCTAACGTACTAATACAGGCAGCAGGCAATAACATGAGATAATGTCCAAAAAAATTCCTCTGTGTGTCGCTACCCTTCAACCAAAGCCGTCTCACACATAACTTCAGAGCCAGTCCCACTCTGGTTCTTGGTATCTTGCAGAACCGGGCCCTGACTTTGAATAATGCAGTTAAAATAGGTAACTATGTCTCTCTCAAGTGCTTCGTGACCGAGAGCCGAAAGTAGTTAGATACCCAAGTCCCACTGAACGATTTTCTCTGGTCTCCTGCCTTTCTTCTTATGGTGACCTCTCTGCCACATCAGGTCATATCACTGGGCTATCTAGTCCAATATCTGCTATTCTTTCTTTACACTCCTCTGCCCATCTGTCCATCTTCATGTTGGCTTTTGTTTCGCCCTTATATTGTCAGCTCTATCCCACGGAGACTATGTTTTGATTCAGTGCTTAGACCAAGCCTAGCCCGATGAGGAGGAGTGTGGTGGTAGAGAGGGTACAGCATTTTGTTATTACTCTAGAGACAGGAGTCCAAGACTTGCTCTGGACTTACGATGAAGGCCCCCCTGAAGCTAACCCTGATGGAAATGGCTACCCTGTTGTTTCAACTGGACCAGACATGATGATAGCCACCTAGTTCCCTTGCATGCTAGAAACTAAAGAGCCTGAGCCATACTACCCTGAGAAGCCATTTAAGTTTGGGTTGGAATTTTTAACCCAGTGGGGTTGTGGTCCAAGACTGGGCTGGGTAAGTGCTAGAAGGAAACAAAGGATAATAAAAAATGACTATACAAAATCAGACCTTTACATGGTTTAGTCCTGTGTCTTGCCTCTGGAACTAGCTGAAGTTTTATGCTGTAGTACAGGGACGAGGAAATCTTAATGTCATGTATATTACTTCCTCATGAGAGTTAATTCCCTTCCTGACCCCTACAGGCATTCAGCTTCTGCCCAGAGCTTGAGATCAGCAAGAGATTTGGACCCCACTCCAGGAACTTTCTCCCCTCTCCAGTACTGCTCCATATGGTCTTTCCATTCACAAACCTCTCTCCAGAGACCTCCACCATTATTTGGCAAGCTAACAGGATTCCATCCCTCCCTGCTGACTGGCCTTTTGCTGGGTATTGACACTACGTCAAACCTCCTTGTCCTGTATTTGTTCTGGTGAAAGGAGGAATTACCGCAGTATTTATCTGCTGAAACCTCTTTCACCAGGAGCCTGTTCATCTCATTTGCAAGGCAGGCCTGGAGGCCTTGATCAGCAAACTCTTCAACGTGAAACTTGTTCAAAAGATCAGGGAAAAGGAGAGTTTTTAAACGAAGATACAAGAAAGAAATTTAAGCAGAAGAGATTAAAGATTCAATTACCCCTCATCTGGGCTGTACATGGAATAACTGATTGAGACGTGCCTCTCTCTCTTTTTTCTCTGAGCATTTCTCAAGACAAGTACAAGTGGCCTTCTTTACAGCTGCTGGAAACTTGCAGAACGCATAAAAAACCCACCACAGCAAAATCATGCCCCTGGGATGCCAGCAAAATGCCGTAAACGGAGATGTTTCACAGCGGATGGTAAACCAAAGTAATTCTGCCTTTTAGTTGACTGAAACTGATGGTTTTACAGAGCGGGTGAATCTGATATTTCATTTTCTCCCACCAGACGCACGGAACAGACTTTTAGGACCAAATCCTGAGCTTGTGACGGGTAGAGGCATTTGGGTAATTAATAAAACTTCTGGCTAGAAGGAACAGAGAGCAAAGAGTGATACATTTCAATGGTCATCACTGCGCACCTGTATCAGTCCCCTTTAGGGATCAATGGGACACATTACCCCAACAAAGTTATTGCTTCAGCTTGTCTGAGAACTCAGGTAGACTCCAGTCAATCAACACTTTCAAGGTTCTCCTCCTCATCACTGAGTTAGGGACTTTAATGGGTTTTGCAATTCTGAAAAACATTACTAGGACAGTAAAAAAATAAAAATAAAAATCTGGGTCTCCAACTGAGTTTGGTTTGAGCCCTGAATACAAGCAAGCAAGATTTGCCAACTGTTCACCAGTAACCCTGCTCTGAAGTCAATGCAGTTAAAGTAGGGTAAAATTGGTGTAAGCAAATACAGAGTACAGTCTTCTGCTTGTCCACCGAACAGATACAGCATGTAAGTTTTTCACACACACGTGTGCATACACCCACACACACATACCCCCAGAGGCACGCATGCACACAGTTGCCTACCAGTACTCTGGAGGGTACCTCTCTAGGAATTAATGCATAGGTTATTCAGTCACTGGTATTCTCTCTGTTGAGTCTCAGATAGTGCTAATTTTGAGGTTTGATTACAGTGATTACAGGGATCTGGAAACCAGAGCAAGCTGAAAAATAAAGCCAAAGGTAGGTTACTTTGCCAGAAAATCTCCACTATCCAAGGATGACATTCACCCCTCCACAGGGTCCTTTTACTGGGCATGTGTGCACTTATGTCCTCCTGAAGCCTATCTTGAGGATGTTAATAAGGTATAACATTTTTTGTGCTGGTCTTCTGCCCAGGAAATTATCCTGTCCTTGGGCTAAAATCCTTAGGATCAGACCAGATCAGATAAATTCCCCAACAGCTTGTCCAAACTGCCTTTATGCCTTGCACAGGAACACCACCAAGAACCCAGTCCTGCCCAATTACTCCCACTCCATGCACACTGAATGCCAGAAATGAGGCAACAGAGGTGCCATAGCACTTGTCAGCCAGCATACAGGCATACCTCAGAGATATTGCGGGTTTGGTTCCAGACCACCGCAATAAAGCGAGTCACGCGAATTTTTTGGTTTCCCAGTGCATATAAAAGTTATGTTTACACTATACTGTAGTCTATTAACTGTGCAATAGCATTATGTCTAAAAAAAACAATGTACATACCTTAATTAAAAAATACTTTATTGCTAAAAAATGCTAACCATCATCTGAGCCTTCAGCGAGTCGTAATCTTTTTGCTGGTGGAGGGTCTTGCCTCAGTGTTGATGGCTGCTGACTGATCAGGGTGGTGGTTGCTGGAGGTTGGGGTGGCTGCGGCAATTTCTTAAAATAA
>NW_017728965.1:1979357-2000112 GCF_001723915.1 Gavialis gangeticus
GAGCAAATGCTGTTGGAAAAATGGCGCCGATGGAAAAATGGCGCCAATAGACTTGCTCGACGCAGGGTTGCCACAAACCTTCAATTTGTAAAAAACGCAATATCTGCGAAGCGCAGTAAAGCGAAGCGCAATAAAACGAGGTATGCCTGTACTGAGGCAGAGACCCTAAGTCCATGTGTACCTGGTATACAGACCATGCCCAGCAGCTGTGCCCTTGCTCATTCTCTGCTACCTGAGCCATTCTGCCTCCTACACCAAATGCAGTATGGCCACTGAGAATGGGCTAACTGGCACTGTCTCTCGGAAGGACTAAACAGTTCACCCAAAACTTTGCACGGAGACAGCGTGCTTGACGGTGCTACAGTCAGGCCTAAGTGTGGTATGGGAAACACACTCTGTGTTACTCTGTAGTGGCTGTATTACCTTATTTTGGGGAGTTTGCATGCCCAGAAAAGAAGCCAACTGATGTTGTATGCTTTACAGCTGTATTTTCAGGCATAGACCAAAGGCATTGTAGAAATACTCAAGGACTTTTTTCCCCAGAGGCGAAGGCAAGGTCGTTGCCTTTTGTAGAAGGCAAGAGGCAGCGACCATGGTAAGAGTCAAATACGGATGAAACAAAGACTGCTTTGAAAATGTGTCCACCTGTGCTCTTAAGATTTTGCGACCAGACTGAGTTCCAGGGGCCCGTGGTGAAAATCTGTTAGGAGATTTGGGCTTGAAATTATTTTCATCTTCTTTCCAGGAAAGCTTTAACAACACCTTCATTGTGACACCTACTCTGTGCGTCTACGGTGAGCCTGAATATTGGGTAGAGTCATTACAGATTTATATGAGCGTGTCGGGAACTGAATCTGGTGCCGTGTGCCATTTTGTTGCTCTACAGGCTGATCCTCCATCCTTTCAAAGAAATTAAATCTGCTGTGCCTTGTAAATAAATGAATTGGTTTTCATTCTCTCTGTTGACAGTTGCAGCAGAATAAGACAGAAAGTTGCAGGTGTGCCCGGAAAACCTTTCATGCTGTATGCTGTATCTTGTCATCCAAGGTAAATACATGGCTTAATGAAACTTCAAGAGAGAAAAGGTGAGATATTTGCCTTTATGTTCATTACCCTTTAAAGCAGAAATAATATTTGACAAGAAACAAAGAATCAAGCAAACTAGATAATAATCACATGCGGTGAACAAATACTGCTCAGATCCTGGATTAATCAAATGACTTAAGTAATAATATTCCAAGTGATAGAATTTTGGCAGCGTGGGTCGTATATACAGGAATAGTTGCACATATTTGAAACCTAGTACAGCACGTAGCTATTTGACCAGCTGTAGGTGGAGGAATTTTTTTGCAGCCGGGCAGACAGATCCCCTGCTTCCTTTGCCACATGGCTCCCTACCGCAATGAGTTACTTGCAAGCACAGAATAGCGAGGAGAAGAATTGAACCCAATTCTGTTTCCTGCTGAATCTGCGTACTGTCATTTCCACAGGTTCAAAGTAGGTGTAGAATGCTATCAGATGAGACTGGTACTATTTTACACCAAACATGTATCCAGGTAAACGACTACAGAAGGCACAGGGCACTGGAGAATCAGATCACTCCTGTTACTGTGACTCCTTCCTTGCAGATGGTTCATAGGCCAAGCTCCATTGCTTTGTTTCTTGTGACATCTTTTACATATGCAAAGCCAGTGTAAAACTAATAAATTAGAACTATCCCATTTTATAGGTCTGCATGAGTGTAGAGTTGGCAAGGACTTATCAGAAGAAAATGCTGAATGCAGCAAAAGCAAAAACTGTTTGGGAAAAAAAAAGCCAGCTTTGATAAATTCCTTCATGTGAAACAGTTCTGGAAAAAAGTTTTGCAGTTGTCAAAAATCTCTTATTTTGCCTTCTCCAGAATGAAATGTTTTGAGGTTCAAAACTATTTTATTTTGAATATTCAGTTACTTTATATTCAAAGAGGTAAAAAAAAAATCCTTAAAAAGTCTAAATTAAACATTTGAATATCATCAAAATATGTTTTGCTTGACCTCATCTGATGGGGGGTTTTTTCTATTGTTGGTTCATGAGCATTTTAACAACTTCAACTTTTCATCTCAACTCAGGACAGAAAAATATTTTGAAAACTTGAAAAGTCTCACCAGAAAGGAAAACAGTTTCTCAGCAGCTGTAGGTGTAACCTACACTACCTTGCACAGGATAGGGAAGAATCAGACAGTCCATGCCTGTGTATTCACTGCATAGGTAGCCTGAGTGATCAGCACTCTGCTACTCTGAGAATGCAAGACAGCCTAAATCCGTTATGAATTGCAAAGCCAGTGTCCTCACTATTGCTGCCCTCCATTGCGTATCTCTTGGACTTCTAGGGGTATACCCCATGCCCATTCTTTATGCTGCAGTAAGATAAGCCACTTTGCAGATTGAGTTGCAGGAGAACTTGTTTGCCTTTCTAGGCAAATTGTGTGAAGAAAGTCCCCAAAATCTAACCCAGACTATCAAATCTGTCATGTAGCCAGGATTTAAAGTGCTGTTAAACTTAGGTGAGAGGTGAATGGGCAGATGCAGGGATTAGAGGCACTGGCCAAGTAGTAAAAAGACATGTCAGAGTACATGGGTCATTTGATCCAGCATTGAAACGTAGCCATTAAAAGGGTGAAGCAATGCAGCTAATTTCCATCAGCATGGCACAAAAGTATTTTGGAAATGGGGGCTGGAGGAGAGAGCATATAAATGGTGTAAGCCACTGAAACTACCAGATGAATGCTAATCTTCTGAGCTGGACAGGACACATTACTCTGTGAAAATTACTGTGGTTTTCAAAAGGCTTAAGCAGGCCTAGTTAAAAGAAACATACAGTAGCTTACAAGGAGGCAGAGAATCCACATGGCACGTCTCAGAGCTTATACCGCTCCCTTTCATTGGGAAATAGTGTGGTATTCTGCTCACCTTTGATTAATGGTAAATTGCCTTTTGATGTCAATGGTAGCAGTGACAGGCCCATTGTCTTCATTCTCATGGTCTATTCAAGAAGCAGAACTCTGCCTTTGAAGCTTACAAACTACTTGCCGTATAACAAATTGAAATTAGAGACCAAAGGGATACTCCATATTTTTAAGCTCTTCGCACGTGGGCCACACGTATTCACAAAATCAAAGAATCAAGGAAAAATAGGGCTGGAGGGGACCTTGAGAAGCCATGTAGTCCAAACCCTTGCTTTAGGCAGGCCCATGCCTATTTAAACCATTTCAGACAAGTATTTATTGGTTTAACCTGCTTTTAAAAACTTCCAAAAATCATGATTCCACAACTTCTCTAGCAATTTTTTTCAGGGCTTAACCACCCTCATAATAAGTTTCTTCCTAATATCCATTAATTAAACTGCAACAGGGAAAATTTAAGACTACTATGTCTTGTCCTATCCCATGCAGCCACAGAGCCCAGAGTCTATCTCCATCTTCATTGTCACCACGTTTCAGGTATTTGAAAACTGTATTGCCCTTCTCTTCTCCAAACTAAGCAGTCCCAGTTCTTCCAACTTTTTCTTGTAAGTCATGTTTTCTAGACCACTAAACATTTTTGTTGCTCTCTGTTGGACTCTTTTTAATTTACCAGGTTCTTCTTACAGTGCGGTGGCCAATAGAAGTAGCATTTCTCTGAGCACCCCTTGTTGAGTTCTTCAGTAATAACTACATGCAGAACTCAGGGAAACAACTGGGTTCCAGCAGGAATATTGGCCTGCACATCTTGCATCGAGAAGTCCTTGGTTTATGGACAGAAGGTACATAAGAAGTGGTACAAGCTTTCCCCATGCTACTGTGCTTTAACCTTGGCCTGGTATGGGGCAAGAGCAATTTATTCTGCTGACCAAATCAATCCATGACCTCCCCGATCAGACCACCAGCATAAAGCTCATTTCAGTGGTGGTTTGTCTGACGTGGCCTTCAATGGGAAAAATACTAAGCAGGAAGAAAAATAATATGTGCCTGGTATCATATAGGATGGCTTTTCTTACCGAAGAATTCAGTGCAACGAGACAAATATAAACAGAATGAGGTGTCAACCCAATCCCTTACAGATTTTTGCTGAAGGAAATTCTTGTCTTTGAAGGAACTGTTATGGTCTATTGGATAAATAAGATGCGTTTAAAATTACTCTGGAATGATGTTTACATAATCATCTGTAATGCTTCCAAAGGAGCTATTAGTGTCAATTGGATGAATAAATGTTTTTTGGAACACGAACTCTCCACAGAAAAATGCAAGCCTTTTTATTAACGCCCTGTTGTATGGATTTCAAATCTTTACTGTAACAAGTTATGAGATAGAGGCATGTGCAAATTTGCCTTCATTTGATACAGTACCTCCAAGACAGTGCATTGGATTGATTTATGCAAATTGCCACCTCTTCCTTCTCTCTCCCTTCCCCTCCCCACAGAAAAGGTTTATCAATTAAATGAGTTGTATCGACCATGGCACTTTCCGAGTGAAATGCCTCCCCATTCAGAGGGAGATTGGCATGAGAGGACTGAACATTTTGGCCATGACCAAAGGGCAGACTAGTATCCACCAGACTTAAAAATGGTCAAGCTCCAGTTTGAAGTAATGGCCTAGCTCCTGCAGGTCAGATCTGTGATATTCATGGCTTCCACAGACTAGGCACAGAGGCGACATGTCATACACATGAAATAGCCATACAAATGCACCAAGAACTGTTCTCAGAGAAGTTGACTCTTCATCCTGTTTAGCTCAGGGTTAGTTTAAGCCCTGAAGTATAAGGGATTGTATCCCCACCACATCTTGTGTTTAGTATGTGCTTGTTTTCCTCATGTTTTCTATTGTAAGTCTTGTTGTTATCTGTGCATGTCTCAGTCTGTTAAGTGGGCTCCAGGACAGCAATGCTACCATCTGGAGGAATTTACAATCGACACGCAACATTCCTATGAACTATCCAGGCCAATGCCAAGAAAATAACAACCAAAATTGCGAGATTGCTCAGGATTTTTCAAGTCTCTCTTTGGCCAGAAAGAAAATGAGTGATTTCTTGTCACAAAAAGATCCTGCTAACTAGAAATACCTTGAATCTGTTTGCATGAGCCGCTGTTTCACATTCCCAGTGTTTCTGCTAATTCAAACTAAACAACACAAAACACTGGGGAAAATGTAGTGAAGGGAGTGACCTCGTACAGTTGGCAGAATGGAGTGCATGACTTAAAAGCCATTTTGCATCGCACATCTTGCAGTTCTATAACTCGCCTGTTTTCAGGTGAAAGAGGAATTCTTACCGGTCTGTGGGATCCTTTTCTCCATCTGCACCACTGCTGGGCACCTGAATTGTGTGGATAAAGAGACCCTGAAACTCACCCTTTTTTGTAAAATCAAACCCAGTTGTCTAGTGTTTTCACTCACCCAGTTCTGTCGAGAGCAAGTGTCCAGTTCAACAGACGTGAAAGTTTGCATTGTTTCAGCTGAGCTCTCTCATGCTCCAGGCCTCCACCTCCAAGACTCATCCTGCAGCACCCCACAGGAGAATGACAGCCGGTGACAACATTTAAAAAAAAAACACTGCATGCATCTCCTGTCTTCCTCAAAGGCCTCTAGTAAAAGCCAGACAGACTCTTCTCCTTTGCAGGAAAAAACAAGAGAAGACATAACAGAAACTGTAATTACTCATCAGCTAAAAAGAAAGGTGATGTGCTCTCTACCCTCACATACAAAATGACTGCCTGTAGGCAGCAGGCCTTTGTCATACCAAGATGTAAAGGACTTGCTAGGAGAAAAATGCCCATCTCCAGTTGTCCTGCAAAGAGCCTGAGCGTGTTTTCATTTATATTTGTTACACGCAAGCATAGGGTCATTCACCTCTGCAGAGTTTCTAGGTAAAATGTAGTGTTTTGCGCTCTGGACCTGCATGCTGAGGACCATCTAAGCCCCCGGGGCCTCCTCTCGGTGGGCTCTTTGTTTTTTGTAAGCTGCTTTGAACCTTTTGGACAGGGCAGGATATAGATCAAATAAATAAAGAGGCCTGTGTAGGCAGGCACAGGCAACACACAGTTGTGACGACTTTTCCAATGGAGGACAGCTCTTCGTGGGACTGCTCGAATTAACAACTGCTCAAGCACGAGGGAGCAACTCCACTGGTACCTGCGTGGTGTGAACTGGGAGGCATGTGGGACCACGCTTAGGGCTGTGTGGGGGGTTGAGGGTGGGCAGGGCGTGGGGCCAGTGAACTTGGCAGGGGAGTTTGGGGTGTGCGGATGCTGAACTGTGCATGAGCCTGTGCACAGCTACATGCTGCGGGGCATAGGTTGTGGAGCTGCGCTCGGCACTCGTGGGATGGGAATGGTACAGGGTCATTGCAGTTCACAATATCCAGCCAAATGGCTCCTAGCCTGGGCCCTGGCAAGGTGGGAAAGAATCAAGGACTGACTCTGGCCTGGCTGAGAGAAAGACGGGAAAACCCAGCACACACGTCAGGTGCAGCCTCATTGGCACCTACCACAGGGCTCAAAGGCAGCGTACCCCTGCACTGTGCTCCTGGGTTTTGAGACCCAGGCACCTCCCTCTGCTGAAGAGCGTCCCCTCACATGCTTCTGCTGAGCCATCATGCAGCCCTCCCGTCCTGACCCTTGTGACACACACTCAGCCCTCCTCTTCCCAACACGTCCTCCTGCACACGCACACCCATCTCACTTCACCCAAGGCAGTTTTAACGTGGGTTAATGCAATCATTTTGTTGTCTAACTGAATACGCTGATTAAAACACATTCCACTAACAGAGGCTTCTTCCTATTTGATTTATTGTCTGAAATCATTGCAATAAATGTTGTATTTTTACCGAGTACGCACAGGCCACAGACCAAACCAATGGGTATGGGAAGCAGCAGTCCAACTACGCTCATACAAAGCTGACATCCCTGGCAACACCCATGCTCCCCAAGGTCATATGTGAGTTTTAACTTTTTCAGGCTCTCTTCAGGTTGTCCAGTTTGCTCCCCACCCTGCCTCATCCTACCGAGCTTCTTTATGTTATCGCTTGCGGCAGGGTCTATCAAGGGTAATACTACTGCAGTTAACACAGTGTAATTCAGACCAACTAACTGTAGCAGTGCAATTACTGACAACGTGTCATGTAAAGGGAGAAGAATGTTTTCAAGGACAGAAATCAATAAAATTGATCCTTACTCTGATATTTTGAGAGACACAAAAATGAATAGGGCCATATGGGAAAGGCTCTGGGGAGTGCTATTATTAGTTACTGACCCACATAGAATGATAGTCAGCAAGATACAAGACTTGCCTCTAATATATATATATATAAAAGAGAAAGCACTTGGTTTTTCTCCCTGGGTGCCTCTACATGTTCACTTTACTGCAGAGTAGACAAATTAGCCCTACAGCAATGCATCACAGTCTACACATGTGCTGGTATTAGGGTACAGTAAACTGCTAATGCTGTCAGGGACAGTACTATCTTACGACAGAGTCATTATGTTCAATCAAATCCATGTCTAGATGGGTATCGTGGGCATGAACTCCTGCCTGACCCTCATGTCGCACTCATCCCCTCTGCCACCCTATTCCCCCACCCATTGCCCAGTGGGCTAACCCTCCATGCCCCCTGCCAGCCTGGGGCTTTTCCATCCAGGCTCAAAGCGCTGCTGTCCTGGGTGGATGTGGAGACAGTGCCCAGGAGCAGTTGACTCTGGCTGAAACTGCTCCGGCGTTTATTCCTTCACCTTAATTTCATGTGTAGATGTACCCCCTGTGCAGTTTCCCAAGTCTTCTGCAAATAAAGGGGGTGTTAAGTCCTAAAAAGAGTCGGAGGATTCTTCCTTAATGCTGAATGTTAGGGCAAGTTAAATGCAGCAGTTATTACCAGCTCCTTCTATATATTATATGAAAGCACTGTTTTACATTTAAGATGTATATGTGCGAACTCTATTTTATACCTGGAAAAGGATTCCTCTCCAGACATTTTTAATTTCAACGCGGGCATATGAAAAAATTGAGAGACAGTCTCACAGCTCACTAGATCCGCAGATAAATAAGACACAGTCGCCTCCAGTACATCTCTCACCTTTCAGAATACAAAGGGGGGAAAGATTAAATATTTATTCTATGATGAAAACTGAAATAGAAACCTATTCAGGACATTTTACTGAACATAAATAATACTTTATCATTTGATCTCCTCTTGGTAAACATATCAAACAAAGCAGTCTATTCTGGATTTCAGGACATCAATGTTCTGTCACCTTGCCTTGGGTTTTCCCGAGGCCCCCTAGCTGCAGCAACCTGCAAAAAGGTTTATGTACCACTCAAAAGTCAAAAAAGATGAATTCAGGCTGGAATTGGTGTAGAGAAGGGGAACTGGGATGATCAAGGGAATGGAGAATATATATTCTGAGAGAAAACTAGAAGTGTTTGACTTGTTTAGCCTACCAGACTAAAAAAGCTGAATCGGATATGAGGACTGTTTATAAAAACAGGGAGATAAACATCACACAGAGGGAAAAGATCTACTTGGCAGCAAGAACAAATGGGAATAAAACATTTAGACTATTCAATTTTTCTATTCTATTCTATTTTTTGCAGGGTGTTGTAGCAGGGTCATCACTTGCATCTGCATACCTCAGGATCTGCTCCCAGTTCCTAAACTCTGGGACCAGGGCTTCTTAAGTATCCTTGGGCATTGCACACTTTGTGGGAGAAGGCTGATAAAGATTTTAGATCCTGATGTTGTTGTAGTGGTATTGTACACCACTGCTCCCTGGTTCATGCCTATGATGCTCCAGGGAATATGCAAGAAAAAAAAAAAAAAGTTTGTTTGTTCCATACACTAACTTTGTAGGGGCTTTGGGAACAAAAATCAACTTCCTTTAGTCAGGGAAGGAAGCAGATACAGACTCAGCAAAGTACTAGCGAGAACAGAATAATCACACTTATAAAAGGAAGTAGGCAGTAAAGCTGTGGAGTGAAGGGAAGTTATTAAAAGTAGCTGCACACCCAGTAAAGAGCAGTCTTTATAAACATACTTAATTACGGAAAGGAATAAACCCACACAAAAGGGAAATGGGCCGTTACCACCTGTGGAGCACAAAGAGGTTAGTTGAGTGAGCAGGTTTAGCTGTGATCTGCTCTAAAACCATTGCCTGGTTTTCATCACCTTCTGGGACACAAGGAAGACCCTCTTGGCACTGTGTTAAATCCACCTTTCTTCCATGTGTACTGAAGCTTGGCTGCAAACCCTGACCCAGGATCCAACTTGCCACTGAAAACCACCCTTCCTGCTCAGCATGTACAAACTAGAAGCACAGTGTGTCCTACTCACTCATCATCTCTTGTATGCAAAAGTCCCACTGCATTGTGCACTTATTCAAACACAGTCACTGAGTGTTAAATCCCTTGGTGGAGGTTGTCCAGTATGCTCATAACTGCATTATGGCAGTGGAGGCATTGCAAGCAGGTGAACTCAATAACTCTACATTGAATACATTGTTTTGTGGCTTTCTAAGTCACCCACGTCACTTTTCCAGTAAATTCGAGTCCGGAAACTTAGCCCTCTGAGCAGCATACTGAAGCCGTCAATGAGCAATGGATTTTCTGCTTCAGATAACTGGTGTTTATTCATGGCACAGAAAGGTGAAGCAGTGGTTGGACAGCCCTTTGCATCATGGGTTTGCATAGGGTCCTCCAAGACTGATGAGCTGCAAAGTCTGCGTCACTCAGCAGACAGATAATAGCGGGCACGATGTAGAGTAACATGCATGCCCACTCCTGAACGCCAGGCTTTATAGCAGAACTGGACCGAGTGCCAAACTCCCACTAGCTCCTGGTCTAGCTTTCCAAGTGCTATACACCCTTATGTACAAGCACAAGCAAAGAGACCGTCCCTACCCCAAAGAGCATAAAAGAAAAGTGACAGCAGATGGATGGACACATCAGTGGAGGAGAAGGAAACAATGAGACAAACTTCATCAGCATGCTAAATAGGGATCTCAACATACCAGCAGTCTTATTTGCTCTCAAGCTTTTGGACAACTTGCCACTACCTAGTTCCTCTCCCCTGCTGGATTCTGCTCCTCAGGCAGCCTACACTTCTGCATTAGCAATATGCTGACACCTGGCCCAAATGATCAAACCAGAGTACCTCTGAGCCTCAGTCTGCTATGGCTGAAGTACCTAGAGAGTTAAGAGATTGACTTCAGGCAGCCAAATTAAAAGGGTTTAATCTACTTTTTAAGTTAGACCACGTGATGTGAAATGCCTGGTTTTGTCAGTGGATTGAGGCAGCAGAAGTATTCACAGCGCACATGATTTGGAAGATGGAGGAAGGGAAATTTCTGTGCAGGCTAATTCCACTGAATAGGTATGGAAACAGCTTGATAATAGGATCAATGGATGCAAGGAGTAGTGTTGAAAAGCATGACGCACACAGGAAAAATAAAACTCCATATAGCTTTAGGAACTTTGTTTGTTCTTCCGAGTGCTTCTTGTTCTCAAGAGAAAATGCCCTTGCCATACGTAGATAAACAGTTTGCTTCTCATTTATGGGAAGCTCTGGTTACTCCTCTGAATTTATCATAAATCTCAGCATTTGCTTTTTCCCTATGTTCCTCTCTGGGATGATTTTGATACGAGCAATTTCCTCTTCACACTTTTGCAGAACTACTCACTCAAACACTGGATCAGTGTCCTAAAGAAATCTCAGAAAGTTACATGGGATCATCATACCCCATTTAGTGCAAGAATTTGCTTTGTTGTATATCCTTAAGTGCTCCAGTCTAATCTCTATACTTACAAGAACTGCCTACAATATAGCCTTCATTGCCGAGATGGAAAAATAGTCCAGAGTTTGGAATCCTAGGCTGAAACTCAAGACTTGGGTTTAATTCAGTGCTCTGCCACAGACTCTCCATTTGACTGTTGTGTACATTAGGCCTTCCTCTGTAAAATAGGGTTAAGACCGCCCCACCTCCCAAAGGGTTGTTCAGCTTTGGAGGTGTTCAGCAGTACAGTAATAGAGGAGAAGAGGCGATCCCGCTCAGTGCTGAGTCTAAGTCTCTCGCCCAGCATTTCAGTTCCTTCTCTGCCTACTCTGATTTTCTCTTTTTCCTCTTAATGCCTTAAACAAAACTGGCAGCACAAACTTCGTATCAGAGCACTGCTTGGACTCTTTGTCTTATGGATCATTATGTTATGCCCGGTAGTAACACCAACATCATGTGTCCCCATAACACCTTACAAAGGAAAACCAAAATTGCAATCCCCATTTTACAGATGGAGACAGGGATATGGAGAAGAGAAGTATCCTGAGCACATGACAGATGAAACCAAAAAGGTAGCAGCTAGATGTGGTGGGTGAGTCTGTTTTGTTTGATGCTTGTAGCTTCTTTAAATATAAGATCTTGGAAGAGGTGGAGGCCATCATTATTTTCTCTGTAAAAAGGCCATGCAAATCTCAAAACAGAGATGTCAATGCGCGTTATAATTCTACTCGGGAAACTGCTGCTTCCTGCAGGCAGGGCCTTACAATATGCCTGCTTGGCTGTCTCCTGAGAATAGCAACACAAGACTCGTCACTCATGCAGCCCCTTTTGCTGCCAGTGCACTCTGGTAATGTTGCCTTATTGATGCCAAAGGGGCCTTGCGCTGCAGGCCTCAGCATGCAACTTCTTGTTAATGATCCTAGGGATTGTCAGCCAGAGAGCAAAACCAAGGAAGTGTTTAAAACATCACAGCAAGTCTGGGGACCCCGTTTTATTCTTGGCTCCATCACGGACTCCCATGGGACAGGTACGTTGTTTCTGGCTGTACAGTCACCTCTACATAGATACCTTCCCTTCTCCCACTTTTCTATAAAACTATTCTGCTACTGAAAGTGGAAGCTACCCTCATTAATGGGAAGGCTCTCAGAGAAAAAGCACCACAGCATCAATGTGCTACTTTATAACCACTGGGGATCTGCACTGATGTTTCAGTGCTCTGGAATCATTAGACCGGGAGCACTAGCAAAGGATCAAGGATTATTGAGGGAGCAGTTTTTCTTGGATGGCAATTACGCTTTATTCCTCCGTCTAGTCCCTCATGAACATGATGTATCTTAGATCTTTCTATTCTAGCGTTCCAGGACTGCACCTCGTAATTCTAACAGCCCCCAATATTTACACTCGCTTTAAGCCCTCTTTTCCCTGTCGAAACAAGTGCAAAAGCCTCACTGTAGATAGGAATTAAGCCTGTAAATTTTCAGGCCACATTCCACTCGGCCCCTATTTGCCAGCGTCTCCTGCAAAGCACACAGCTCCACCCTGCGATTCCTGCAGCAGTGGAGTCACGTCACGTTACAGTGGCTTCGGGTGCAACGTAGAATGAGCCATGGGAAATTGAGAAGATAGATCAGGGCGTCAGGTTGCACGTGGGCTCAAACTTCCTTGTACCTGTGTGCAAGTGTACTAATTCCTGTTTATAAACCTCATCCTAGTTGATTCTATTCTGTCAGAATAGAATAAAGCAGTTTTATCTTGCCATAATTAACACTTGGTCTACTACTGATGGCCATCCAACTATTAAAGTGTTTGTTAATACACAACATCTCCAGTCGCAATGCATTCCTGATACTTTTGACAGGAGATAACACAACAAACACAGGGGAAGACAGGGGAGTGGAAACACGATGAACAACATGAGTTCAAGTACAGTGTCCGACTAAATATCACCAGACCTTGTTCTGTAGGATTCTCATTCCAGAGCACAGTACCCTGGGTCATAGAGAGACAGAAAATAAAAAGGGAACCAAAAAGTTACTTATCAGAAAAAGCATTGGTTAACCCTGAGTTTTTTCTCTGAAAAAGTCTCCCCAAAGAAATGCTTGTAGTCTTTCACAAGAGCCACATAAAAGGACAAAGCATATAAAAAAGTGAACCTTGAGATACAAGCCTGCAACTTGCCCCACAGAGAAAGGGTCCAGATAGCATCATAGTTCCTCCCCCCCCCCCAAACTCCAGTCTTGAATGTCTGAGACTCTGCCTGGGCTTTGAACATTTTCTTACATGCATGGAAGCCATAAGATGACTGATACTTGCTGATTATCTGTCTGTCTTTGTATTTTGTACTGTAAGCCATCCCTGCAATATCTGAGCATTTTCCCCATAAAACGCAAAAGCAACAAGGCTCTTAGGAAAGACTGTATGCTCTCAGGTTCACCTCCCTTATGCAGGTAAAATAAATGCAAAAGGTTAAGGGGACTTTATTTTTTAATTCTCTTATCTTCCTTTTTTTGTTTCAGCTGCCTTGTTTGGGGTAAAAGCACTGGTGGGGCACAGTGAGTTGAATGCGATGTTGGATTGTAAAGGTTGAATGCAATATTGAATTCCAGAAGGTGTCAGACTACCTGAAAAGGACTTAAAAAAAAAAAAAAGGCAGATTGTACAGCATTTGCCAACTTCTAGCTTTGCCTCCTTTGCGAGTTCTTGCCCTCCAAAAACATGGGGTGATCTACAATAGACCCAGAGATCAAAACTCAACCTTTAGTGCAGCAGGAGATAAAGGGGTGAAATGTGACCAGACCTCTTCTGCTTTGCTTGAGGGTCTCAGAAGTCGAGCACCTGGTGCACACTAATTGAGCAACAGTCCACTGTTTACATCAGAGCTGCAGTCAAGAATTGACTCTGTTCCTTTTAGCATGACAACTTGACACATGTTGAATAGTAGGAGAGAATTAGTGTCTCTCAAAAGGACTCTAGGTATGACAACCAGAAATTAATCTTTACGTCTTGGGTATCTTGCTTAATAGCAGCACAGCGCGAGTGGCATTAACAAGTTATACTGCTGGAGCATACATACCTGGGGGATTAGCATCTATTTCAAATCTGTCATTTTCTAGACAAAACTGAAAGGTAACAAATTACACTTGATCTCCTTGTCAAAATCATATGAGGCCATTCCTGGGGATCCCCCAGAGACAGTAAATTCTGGAGGAGATGGCAATACATAGCAGATGCAGTTGACATTATTCCTACTAAAAAAAACAAGGATTCTACAACCCTGCCAAAATGGCCTTCGCTAGAGAGAGGAGCTCAGGTAATTAAGTGCGTTTCCACCAACCAGGCAGGAAGAAGCGAGGTCTTCAAAGTTACCTAAAACAGAATTTGGGCAAGCTGTCAGGATTCCTCTTGCAAAACCAAGGCAGGACTTTCTTCCTTCCAGTATTAGAACTTCAAGACGACCAGAATAACACCCTTTCAGGCCTTCAGTGGTGAAACATACTCCTACTCAAACACAACACCACACCTAGGAGGAGTAGGTGTTCCTTGGAAGTTTCTCAAGCAAGTTCTAAACCACTCCATTAAAACTGAAAGCAGATGAAGGCAGTTTGCATCTCTCAGTGGTCACTGTTAGAGGTAGGATCCTGAACAAGCGGAGCAGGGCTGTTCCTGTGCTTCACTTGCAAAGCTCCACCCCTGCACTGCTTCTCGTGCATGAGGTGAAAGAACCCCAACACCAGCAGCAGTAGCAGGACACCATGCCACAGGATTGAGGTAAGGTGTTTTGGCAGACCCTTTCAGCTAGGGCTTACCCTGGGCTATAACAAATGTGTGGCAGCAGAACCATTAAGGCATTTTGCTACAGATTTAAAAGTACAAGTGCAAGTCTTGCTCCGGGCTAAGACTGAAAGCTGCATCCATTTGACCCAGATCTGAGAGGCTGCCTGGTCATGACTTAGGGGAAGCAAAGGTGATCAGGCATGATGCTGGCCACAGCCCTCTCTTGTGACACTGCATACAGACACCAGCATACCTTAAATCGACATAGCCCAAGCAGTCACCTCAGGCTGGGCTGAACTTCGATCCTTATACTCACTTCTACATCCATGAGACTTCTGCCCATGCAGCATCCATCTTCCATGCATTTTCAGTCGGTTGTGATATTGCTTCACATGAAAGCTGCAGCTGTACTTGAGAAGTAAGTAATTACATACCTCAGTTTTTAATTTGGTATTTCTGTTTGAGGATATTAGCACAGACCTGAAGTCTGCAGAGTCCAGAGAATAGTGCAGTCCTTCAGTACCTGGAGCCTTATAAAAACTTTAAGACAAAGAGTACTGCCTATAGGACTCATCAAAAAGCTAGATTCGAGCTACAAGCACACACCTCCCAGGAAAACATTTTCAGGGACAAGAATGATCAGGATTAATCTGAGGAAAGGACAAGGAAGAATCAGATACAGCCACCTTAGAAGTAGCTAGAGAGGAAGACCGACTACGCACAGGGCTTCAAAGCCCTGGGTTTTAGTCTCAGCTCTGCCAGACTCACCATCAGCAGAAGGTGAGCAGCTCTTCTTCCACCAACCTACACAGATTTGGAGGGGTGTTCTTTTCATGACAATATTGAGGGAAGCACACAAAATTGGATACTAGCTAAAATGCTGGCCCACCATTGATCCTCCGAACAACAGTCTGCAGATTTCTAAGAGAGAGGGGGGGAGAGAGAGACAGAGAGATCAGAGTTTGGCAGTAAGTCAGCTC
This sequence comes from Gavialis gangeticus, assembly GCF_001723915.1. Taxonomy (NCBI): domain Eukaryota; kingdom Metazoa; phylum Chordata; order Crocodylia; family Gavialidae; genus Gavialis; species Gavialis gangeticus. The sequence continues at coordinate 1,994,883 of NW_017728965.1, forward strand.
TGCTGCCAAAAACAATATCTGCTTGAATGGTAATTTAAAACAAGACTGAAACAGAACTGCAGGTAGAGCCAGTCAGAAACCAAAAGTGTCTGCAAGCTGCCACCCTGTGGCAATAACTGGGAGCAGACCGTCTCAGCGAGGATAGAAAATTGCACTCTTAGGTGAATGGCTTGAGCTGTACAGCATTACCAAGTCTTTTTCCAAGTTTATATTGGTTTCCAAAAGACCCAGCTCTTGATTATATGAATTTCACCCTAGAGTCCAACAAGTTTATAACTTCCATGGAACCAGACACAAACTTGGATGCAATGCGAGTGCACCTTAAATCTCCGAAAGCTGAAAGAGGGGGTGAAAACAGATTGGCATGGTGGTTCTAGTACCTAAAGTTGCCTTTGGGGGGGTAAGAGGAAGAGAACAACAAAAACAAACAAGAATAATTTACACAAGTATAACATTTGAAGCTAAACATAACACAAACCAATAATGTGTTAATGCTGAGCGTACATGACCGAGACAGAATCTTGTATTACTCAATTCCATAAATACTAAGAAAAACCCAACAGACACACAGTTAAGAATATTGGGCATTACTCTGAAAGGAGGAAAAACCCAAACATTTCAGCTAAGGAGGAATTTTAAGTTTCTATCAGTTTTGTAATGGAAAAAACATTATTGAATAAGCCAACAATTCTGTATTTGTTGATTTCAAAGGCTAAACAATTCCTGCCAAACTCACTCCTCCTGGAAAAGGAGTTGTTCATCTCTTCAGGATTATTCTTGAATGAGTGTAAATTACTTTACAAATAATTGTAAATGCAAGGAATTTAAACTAGCTACAAGTATAGATAGGTAAAATCTTAGCTTTTTCCCTCCCTTCTGTCAAAACCCTTCCAACCCTCCTTGTTAAGCCCTGAACACCACTTCTCCAAAATAAAGTTAACAAACAAACACACACGAGTCTTACAAGGACAAAGATCAAACATTTTATTCCTTGAGCTCCAGTGTTATGACTGTAGCAGCATTTCAGAAACCAATTTTTTCTGCAATGTTAAATATATGTTCTCTTTAAAAAAAAAGTACTATGTGAAATTCCAAGAAAGGCAGAAATGCAGTTTTAAAAACTGCACATACCAACTTAAAACAAAAACAATATTTAACACTCATCTCCCTTAAAAAAAAATATGTGCGTTTGTTGCAGACAAAGCAGCAATACATGTGTTTCACATACAAAGTTTAAAATTCAAGAGAAAGTTGTTGGCAGAACAAACGAGCGCTCAGTTTTCTCCTAAACGAGATGCTACTCTACATAACTTTGGTGAAGATGCTTTAGCCCAGAGATCCAGCAGTTCAAGCTGGAGTAAACAAGAGCTACGTTATGATTCCTGCAATAAAAGGAAAACTAGGCAAGGCTTTAGGATGTTCCCTTTCCACCCTTAAACTATTGGTCTGCTTTTGATTATAAAATACAGAAGATTACACAGGGTTAGTCCTAGATTTTCAAGTGCTCGACAACAACTTCAGTTCTGTGTAAGAGCTCACCTTGTCTCCATTACAGCAGTCCGATTTTCGAGGGTAATACACTTGACATGCAAACTCTCAGTAGTCTTGAAAAATTATACTGATTCCTAAAGAGTAACAGAACCATCTGAAAACATGGTCCAAGTCCCAGCACTCAGCTAGGTAAATCTGGCCATCTGGGGCCTCACTGCATCCCAAGACTGTTGGGGAGTGTTACCAAAAATGAACCCCACACACTCACACCCAGGCCTGCAGATTTGCAGTCAACAGCTGAGGCCCAGAGTGCATGAATTAACACTTGGGCTCTTGTCTACTCCATAAATTTGCAGGCCTAAGCACATTACGAGGAGGTGTGGTTTATTCCTCGGTGACTTGTTCAGACCCTTGCTGAAGGCAGTACAGACTGATCCCTGATGTCTTATCTTTCACCACTTAGTCAATAGAAGCTTTGCCACTAACCCTAATGATTGCAGGATCAACCCGAACTGGCCAGGCCAAAGTCATCAGCAGGATTAAAGCTAAGAAGTTGAAAGGAACAAAAACCCACGTAACTATTCAAAATAATGCAGGTTAGTTCAGTATTTAAGCAATGGAGTTCCAGATGCTGAAGAGTTCACACTGAAGACAGCATGTTACCTGGTCTTACTCTACAGCTATAATTTTCCTGCTTACTTAGAACCCAATATAGCCCAGCAGTCGCATTTTAAAGTAATGCTTTGAAAAAGTGAGGCTAAAAACAAGATATATGTGCAGCTCCAGGTTACTGGTCTCAAGCGACTTTCCAGAATAAGTACAACCTATTAGAAATTTCTTCCCCTGCCCCCCACACCTCCTCCCCATTCCCAGTAGGTACCAGTTCTTCACTTTCCCAGTCCACAAGCAATTTCCTGTTGGCCTCCGATTTGCAACATCCATATGAAACTTTAGGATAGGTGGCCGGAAGAAAATCCAGTTTCTTCCAACACTGGCATAGCTTCTCTTCAGGGGTAACAGCTATACCACAAAGCTGAACAGGGATGAATACACCCTCTCCAAGTATCACCACCTCATTTAAAAGGACTTGAACAGATAAACCATTTATACATCTCTGGGGGGAAAAAAAATCCCAACCACTTATTCTGACATGATCCTTGCTACAAGCAATCATTTCACGCAATTGGAAGATCTACAGAGAAATACCTTTGGATTACTGGAATCGGGGGGGGGCAACTGCTTTTATACCATCTTTGAAACAGAACCGTAATAAAAAAAGTTTCAAAGTTTACAAATCCCAGATTCTTATCAAGTGCTATGAACTGAAGGCGGTGCCTCTTAAAGGCAACTCATCCATTAAATAACTCTTCCAATGAAAAAAGTTAACTAATTTTTCATTGACACAACATAGTGTGAGGACCTTAAGAACCCAAGATTTGATTTCCAGAAAGCTGGCTATTTCTACATGTTGGCAGGCTTACCTCTGATAGAAATAAGCTATTTATATGACAGTTTCCCCCTTCATTCATGATGCAACCCCTAGTTTATTCTAGCATCATTTAAGAATTTGGAATGAAACTTCCAAAGTTACCAAACCTCCCCCCACCCCCTAATCCCCCCCTTTCTACCAAATTTTAAGAGGACACTGTGTTTTCCAAATCCTTTCAAAACTTCAGCATAAAACTCTACAAGCTCACATGCTAAGCACCTAGTCTTAGGAGACAACTATGAAACATTTCAAGTGCTGCATAATGGCAGTAACCTGGAGGTGGCACGTTATTCAGTCCATGATGCGAAATAATAATTCAAGCTCGTCAAAGACCTGCATTGATCATTTTAAAAATCCTTTTCAGTTGGGGAAGGAACGATTTCTACAAGGTGCATATAAATTTCCTTTTCAAGGGAATATATGGGGATTTAATTTATCCAAGTACCAGTCTACCAATTAATTAGCTGTGACTTAGTATCATGTGATATTACATGAAAGCCAGTGCCTAGTGGAGTATTTGCCTGCCAGTTTCTCTCAAACACCTTAATTGAAATGCACCAAATATGTGGCGATTGTTCATTTAAAGAAAAAGTTAGTTGTATTTTATATAAAAATATCACACCAAAAATATTAAAAAGCATGTTACACATGGCAAAACTTTACCTTTTCCATATGAGCAAGACGACCAGAACTAACTGGTATAAAAGATACATGACAAACTTAAATATGAGGTTAGAGGGACACCCAGCTCCAATTTCATGTGTTAATTAGAGCAGTTCCAAGTGCTGTGCCTTCTCCCAGACTGTCTGTCAACTTGTGGCTTTAAATCACACTTCCCTCTTTCCCTTTAAAAGGACTCTCATGTTGCCATTCAAAAGATCCACACAAACCACAGGAGAAAGGAGGAAATTACTAGAATTGCCAACTGCAAAAAAAAAGGAAAAAAAGCAAACTAAAAAAACTGAAGCATTATCACTCATTCATTTTGAGTGTTAATTTTTGTTAGCAAGTAAAAAAAAAGTCCAGATAAATGAGATTTCTCAACTGGCATCCCACTGAAGAGTGTAACTATTAAGTTGCATGTATTTGCCTACCAAAGGAAAAAAAAAAAAAAAAAGAAATCCTTCAAAGTTAATTGCTGGCTAGCCAGCTGGCTAGATGAGGTGGTTAGCTTCATTATAAACTATCTGTAGTTCAGCAAACCTGCTCCTCAGGCACTCAAAAGTTTCCCTCCTCTGCAGTCTATTGCACTGAATTTAGAGAACTTTTGACCAAGTGTTGCTTTTAAAATTCAGCTGCTCTATTCGCATCGTTGGTCAGTTTGAACTAGGAAAAACAAACACTCTAAAATAAATGGTTTTTCCTAGCCTCAAGCACAGGAGCTACACTTTGTAAACAACTGAGTAGACATGACGATGAGGTATGGAGACTAAGCGGAGATGAGTCATCCACAAATCCAGCTTGCAAAAAAGCCTACAGAAAGGACTGAAGGATAAAATGTCCTTTTTTGAATGGGCAGAGCCTTCTACGAAGCACAGACCAAAGCAGACGATTTCACAACAGCAAGCAAAAAACCAAAAGGAAACAAAAAAACAAAGATCCCAAGAGCACTTGAAGCTACTAGGCTTTGGGATTTTTCTCAGGGCACTTCAAATGGACTTCAGCAAGCCCCTGCTTTTTGCTTCAATTTTAAAAGATTGCGATTTGCAGTTCTCCTAGTTAAGGCTTTTGTTTTTTCCAAGGCCTTTCGTCTTTGTGCTGTCAATATGCTCCTTTTACCACTCAACCCAAGCTGCTTTACGAAACTGTAAACAGATGTTCTGCTCTGGCATACATGTGCGTGGGAGCAACTTTATCAACATGAAAGAAAGTTGGAACTAGTCGTGTGGACAGTTATTCATGTAAGGATCAGGGCCTTCTCAGGAAATAAGTCCATGAATAAATAAGGAAGTGATAAAACCTTAGAATGCCAGAGAAGTGTACTTTTAAGCAAAATTGTTAAGCATTTTCTTAAAATACTCATCCTTACGGTAGAAACCTTAAGCTGTCAACAACTAGCTAAAAAACACGGAATAGATGAAGATTCTTCCCAAGAAGAGCCGGTAATTTTGGCCACCCAACTTGAGGGGCCTCAAGCAGGCACCAAAAAATTGGAAGCATCACAGAACCCAAATTAAAACCCTGGCTGCTGTTTTGGGCTCAGTGCTGCCAATAATAAAGCCATTCTGGCTTTAAAAAAAAAAAAAAAAA
>NW_017728965.1:2000204-2002549 GCF_001723915.1 Gavialis gangeticus
AAAAAAAAAAAAAAAAGCAGCAGCTTTGTCATTTTTCCTTACGTGTTACAACGAAAGAATTCAGCCCTTCTTTAAACAGCTCAGCCACAACCTGTGGTCTTATTAATAAAACCCAAAAGTTCTTATGTAGAAAAATAAAGGATAAACATTTTCCATCTATTCTATATTAAAGTTTTATATAAAAATTTGATGTGTGACAGGATATTTACTTTCTTAGCAACAAAAACGTCAATGCTATTTCTTCCCCACCCCCCGAACAGTCTAAGCTCAATGGTGAGGTGGTAACCTTACATCTTAGACTTTGTTCAGAGGGAAAGAAACCCCAGTTGTTAGCGATTTTACTTTTTCAAAAATAAAGTTATAAATATATATTTATATTACAAAAAGTCTCTGGACAACTTGATTCTAGGAACACGGGAGCCTAATTTCTCCGGTGACCACTTCATCCCTCCCTTTGAGAGAGAGAGAAAAAAAAGTGAAATTCAGTTGTGAATCCACCAGAATTTGGCATGTTCAAAAGAGGAGAGAATCATGGAGCTTCTATATAAAGAGACTTGTGAAGCCTGGGTTCACTCCCGCCAAGTCCTTCAGTAGGGGCTTCTCTTTTCCAGCTTGTGCTTGGTAATGAAGTACTTGAAGAATTCATACACTGACCACGCGATGGCGGTAGAAGGCATCTGGTAAATGACACGAGCCTGCACTCCTCTGAAATACGCTGGGATACCACCAAGCTGATACACAGTCCTGAAGGCATTCACCATTCCCGAGAGGTGTCCACTGATGTTTAGTGAACTCAGTGCCATGTTCTCCTGAGTGTTTAGCAATGTCTTGCAGACATCGAGGGGGGTGGTGGCAGCAGCAGCCACTGCCCCAGCAATGGCACCAGAGAGAATGTGTGAGCGGGGGTTATACTCTCGACGGGGGTTGATTTTCTCCTGCATGATTTCGTACACGATGAAATGAATGGCTTGGAAGGGCACATTCATGGTGAGCTGTGTGGTATAACTCCGGTAAAAGGCACCAAACCCTTCCGTCCTGTGCACTGTCCTGATGCAGTCCAAAACAGATTTGTAAGGAGAGTTGTACATCTGCATCCGCTGCTTCACCACTGGTTCAGCAAGAGGCCGTTGGAGGGTGTGAACACCAAATGGGTAACACCAGATGGGAGGCAGAGGTACCCAATGGGACAAGAGACAAACCAATTGGATACAAGTTAGAGTAATTCAGGACATCCCAACCCACCCAACCATGCTGTATTTCTTGCCTAATCTAAAACCTTCAATCACTGGCGGCATTAATGCAATTCAAAATAGTTTTACAGAAAGGTGACATTGTTCTCATTTTAGGAAGGAGAGAGGGAGGACAAGGTTTACACAGCTGACCCTGCCATTTGAAGTCCAGAGCAATGCTTCTGTTCATTTCAGTGCAAACATCGTTGAGTCGCAAGTCACCCGAGCCCAGGTCTATTCCAAATAAGCGTCAGCACTGAGCCTAGAACCTATAAATGTATGGCTCCTAATCCCAGGTTCTAGACCATCGCTAAGCAGTGCCTGCTCTTCACATAATAATTTTCAATCCCATTGTTTAAGTGGTGGATTTTGTCCCCCCCCCCTTTAAGTCTTGAAATTCTCCAAATTCTCAGAGAATTTCTCTCCTAAAAGATTTCATAAGTAGAATTCTCCCCCACTGCTGTATCTTTTAAGTGCATTTAAGAATCACTTTGTACTCCTCTCTCATCACTATCCAAACAGAAACAGATGGAGGGATGAGTAAAAAATAAAAATACTGGTTTAGCTGACCTAGATTATTTCCCAGAATACTTGGGAAAGCATCAGCATTTGCAGAAGGCTCAGGATGCTTTTTTCCCCTGCTTCAATTCCAACTTAAGGATTCTACCAGTTTTGTGTAGAATATACAGATTTCCTTCGCTTTATGCAGGTTCTGCATGTGTGAACTCGCTCTTATGCGATGACCCTTTTTATACCAAAGATTTGTTATACGTGAGGTAAGTTCACTCTTATGCGATTGGCGTGGTGGAAGCCCACAGTCATCTGCTTTGTACGGTGCACTGGGGGAGTGATGCGCACCAAAATATAGTCTCCTACGTGGATGTGTACTCCTCGCTTGTTGTCTGCGACGTGTTTCCATAGTTGTCATTATGGCTTCTAAGTGGTCCACTAGCTTATCTCCTACTCCTCTCCTTGGTTCATCAATGAAGCGCAAGAGAACTTCACTAACACTAACACCCTTTGCCACCCTCTTTTCATGTCAGCTAAACATTCACCACCAGCACCCTGTGCTTATGTATACTGTCTGCTGTTGGTGAGTACCAAAACTGTCTTGTA
>NW_017728965.1:2002560-2006528 GCF_001723915.1 Gavialis gangeticus
TACTGTCTGCTGTTGGTGAGTACCAAAACTGTCTTGTAAAGGTGGTAGAAATGTGTCTGGGGGAGTCAGTAAAGTCGAGGTCTTGGAACTTTTCTCTGTTGCACTGTAAAGTGGGTTCCCTTTATGCAAATGCAAGTTATGTGCAGTTTTCCAGGAATGCATGTACAGCATAAAATAAGGGAAACCTGTGTCACAACATACAATCAGAGGTCAACTGAAGAGTCAGCCAGTAAAAGTGATAGACTTTTCAGGTGTAGTTAGTTTTAAGACACCTTGGCTTATTTTCTGAGTGGCAGAATGAAATACCTAGAAATCTACTTTAAAGTGGATAAAGTCTCTCAAAGGTAATAGCAGGCAATTCCAAAATGTTTTCTGAGAATAAAGAATAGCAACAAGGACACCCCTATAGTCACTCCAGTGAATTACGTTAGTCGAAGCAAAAGACTTCAAAGTATAACAACCTGGCAACAGGTTCACCTAAACTCTTTTCAAGTGTAGTGTAGGGTCTTTTGGATGACCAGAGGAACAATATAAACATTTAAATAGGGTTTTCATGTCTGTTAACAAGATGTTAGGTTTTAGAGCAATACTGTTTAAATATCGTTAATGAACTAATAAAGCCTTTAACAGCTACCCATGTATAATGCCCTAAAACATTTCCCCACAATCATATTGCACCTTCTGATTACAGACAGATGTAGACAGCCACTCTATCGACAGTCACTCATAGGCTGAATTTCTTCCCTTATATTTGCTAGAGAGCGTGTTTTAGTACACATTTGTTTTTATGTCTTGGATTTGATTTGATTCCCACTTAAATTTTATAAGTGAGGACAGCAGCAGAGTCAGGGAGAGGGTTTCCTACTTTTAAGGAAATAAGTGCTGCAAAGGCAGCAAGAATGTCTTGTTCTTTAACACAGCTGGCTTAAAGGAGCTGTCATTAATAAACATCAGAACAATATGTGCTTGGAATCCATGTGGTCAAGCAGGTCACCTGAAATCGAGTAAAGTCATCTCAACTTTTCCATGTAAACTTACTGTGGTAGACAATAAGGAGTATAGTTTATACATTTCAACTAGTGTGCTCTATCCGAACATGTTTTCTACCCTTATTCCCTTCCCCAACTTCAGCTGCACTTCCACAAGGACATTACCTTCAGCTGGATTCATTACTGCATCATGGAGTAATGTGGCCATGCTCCCAGCTATGCCTGCAAAACAAGGAAAAAAAAGAAGCGTCCTTCACAGTTCCGTCCTTGACAGGGGACAGAGCCTACCTTCGAACAAAGTGAAGCCACAATTTTAAAACAAGTAACACAAAGTTCAGCAACAACCCATGCTCTCTAGATTAAAAAAAGAAGAAAAAAAAAAGAGAGACTGGAAAAGTTTGATAAAATCCTCTGAATCCATCCATAAAATATGCTTGGAGCAATCTTCTGCAACTTCGTACGGCTATTATTGGATCTTAGAGTTTGGTCAGCCTGGGTACTGCATCCCTCCTCATCTCCCAAAACATTTCTAAGCTTCACCCATACTAAAGGTTGCATCAGTTTAACTAAATAAGCATAAAATATCAGATCCAAACTGATACAATTGGTTGAATGCATCTATAGATCAGGGTTGGCTCAAGCTCAGCTTCAATTTTTCGAAGTAAATAAAGTATTTATCTATCATAGTTAGTATCTTTCGTTATTCCTTAAGCACTAAAGTGAGCATCTCTTCAGTGACAGCCCTCTTCCTTAAGACAGATTTCCACACTCCCCCTCCCTGCACCTCTCCATTGCCTGAATGGCATCTCTAATTAGTTCTCCTTGCCTGCAACATTTAAGTTTTATCAGCAAAACTATCCCAATCAAAAGGTGTCCATCTAAACCAGTCCTCAAGACAATGAAAGCCTTAGTGTGAGCATGATTATATCATGTATAAGTCACAGGAGGACCAGCAATTAATACTGTGATGTACACACTTTTATACTAGTATAAAAAACTGCCCAAAGAGGGTTCTGCCTGTATACTCAAATGAACACTGTCAAAAGCCACCTGGTGCAAACAAGACCTTGTGCCCAATACAAGCATTTCTACTTCAGGTACTTGTCAGGGACAGCCACCAGGTTAAAGGCTCTCAAGGAGGCCTGTGTTGGTTTACCCTAGCATTCCTTTTCAGGAGCAGAGAGAAGGATGAAGAGTGTGAAGCAGGAAAAGGATGGGCTGTTAGTTGCAAACTTTTGTGTGATACCGTTGGCCAGGTGGCTGTTTCCCCCTTGCTGAATAATGTCACTTAAAGTCCTTTTCATTTTTTCATAGCAGGCAAAATACATGGCGTGGGCAGGGCCAGCTCCCAGCATGGTGACATTAATTCCACGTAAAGGCCTCCAGAAGCCCTCGGTGAGCACCATCCTCTTCAAGGCTCCATACACGCTCTTGTACTGGGCTTTGGGATCCGGCTGCAGGCTCTGCATTCTGGTCTGCAAGAGAAAACAAGAGGCATGAGCGTGTCAGTCACCTGGAAAGCGACAGGCACACTGCTCAAGCTTAAGACTGGGAAGGACCCTATAATTCAGCATGTGCTCCCCTGGTTACAGAGCTGAAGGGTTCTATTCCCCAACAGCTGTGCTGGCAGAGGATCAAACAGCCATCACCCTCCAGTTTGCAGAACAATATTAGCATAGGGCAAGAGCCAGAGCTTCTTCATCTCCACCTTTTTTCCCCAGCGTCTTTCTTAGGCCATCCAACCAAGCAGCACAGGTTCAGACTGAACGCACTTGAGCTGTAGTACATGCCAATGCTGCAGGCACTCTGGGAGCATGCCACCAGGGGATGCTACAGCCCAAGCTGCTACCTGCTCTCTTTCATCAAAGCTGCAGAAATCCCTTACGCTGGCACAGAACACAAGCGTCAGCATTTGGGCAAAGGAATGCAGACTGCTTGGCCTGCCAGGGCTTGCTGCACTATAAAACGTTATATCTCCATACTTTCACAGTGACATCAAAGCTATTATAATATACTCCCAGCACAGCTGTGGAGCCATGGAAGTAATGTTTTCAGAAGCAGTCAACCGCATGCCAAATTGGCCATGTTTCTTCACCACGGACAGTAGCTTGAACAAGAAATGCAGAATCAGGGCTTTCATTTCATTCTGTTGCAATGTACTTCTCATTTTCAACTCTATGTCTGAGCCTGACATGCAGTTTACCAAGACAGTTATAAATCAGAGACTGGTGCAAAGCGAATCCTCCAGAAGCGGGGTGGAGTCAGCAATAACCATCTGAGTTTACAGAACAAGAAACAAATCTAGCAAATGTATGTTAGAACTGCCCAATCGCCTACTTCTGGAAAAAACGGGAAGGAAAAGCTGGAAGGGAAAAAAAGTCGGCAATCCATTTCTAAGCCAGAAACAGCTTCTGATTTGTGGGCTCGACTGAAGCCTACTTTATCTAGATGTTAAAAGACTAATATACATTATTCTTCAAGCTGCCTAGGAAGAGAGGATTATACTTTTGCAGTGACCATTTAATGAGAAGTTTCTCCAGAGGTTCATGGAAAGCTCATTTTCTAACATGACAAAGAAGTCCTCATCTCTTCATCCACGCAAAAGTTTCTGCTGCTGCAGCTCTCCCCAACTGACGACATTTAATCTGACAATGGTAGCACGTTATACATTTTGAACACAATATATGACACGAGGCCGCTGAGAAGTGCGTTCACCACACGTGAAAAGTGCTGTAGCTATAGGAAATAAAAATGCTGTTAAGTCAGTCTCACAGAAATCATTAGGTATTACCTACGCTTTTGTCAAAACAGAACACCCACTTGCAAACATACCCAAGTCATTAAGGCCTCACTCCTTCAAGCACATGAAAAACTATGCATCAGAGGAGTGGGGGGGAACTGAGATTGGACTGGGTTAGTCTCTTTGGATAAGGCAGCTCTATAAAATGGATTCTGAAGACGCATAGAAAAAAAAAAAAA
>NW_017728965.1:2006539-2008670 GCF_001723915.1 Gavialis gangeticus
AAAAAAAAAAGTCAACGGACTTGCTCCATTTTGCCCAAGTCAGTCCTCATGGACACAGGAGACAAGAGCTTTCTAACCTCTCCGTGCTCCCCTAGTAACACTAATCATCTTGATAGCTGGTTCGCAAAGTAAGCATCTCTGAAGTATGTTAATGCTTTCTGCCTTAGATATACAGTCTGACCACTTTGTTTTGCAGACCAGGAATACAGCTTCACTTCTACAATGGCTGTATAAATTATATCCTGGCGTGGGTAAGCTTGCGCTCATTTTAGAAACTTTCCTAAAAGCAAATATGGGAATACAGTGTAATGAAACCTGTATGCCTGTTTGTAAAAAAGTCAAGGCCTCAGGGAATACCTACTGAGAGAAACACTGTAACCGGACTTCACCTGCCACAAGCTGTTATACAGAGGAGTCAGTTGAGACTCAAGTTTGACAGTAGTAAAACCCACCTTGCATTACACCATCAAGGTCCTGTTTGGTATAAAAACTTGAACCAGGTGCGTCTTAGGGGCTAAGCTAAAATAAAGGAGTGGAAGCTTTATTTCTGGCCTGGAGTGGCTTGAAGTAACAGCAAAGCTGTGCTATCCATCTGATGTGCCTTTCCCTACAGCACCTTCCATATAAAGGTCTGAACACTTTGGAAGTTACCAGATCATGAAAGTACCTTGATGTACAGTTGTAAAGCATTCCCAAATCCAAGTATCCTGCTTCAACCACAACAAAACACACCTCCTGAGCACAGTCAGAGACCACAGGTTATTAGATCTTAGCTGAAGATGACATTTTTGGTTCAATTACAGGTTGGACCTCATGAGCTATTACAGCCCTTCAGAAGTAGACATCACCTTTATGCTGGTGCACTCAACTCCTGACTAAGACTGCAAGCTGTAAATCCAGGACTTCTTACTAAGTTAGTACAGCAAACCCCACTTAGACATAACTGTTTATTAAAGAGATAAAGCTAATCCAAGCAAATTGTTTTATTACAGTAAATCCTCTGAAAACATAGCACAGGAATTACACCCATTAAAGGAGAGAAGCAGATTTGCCAGCTGGCGATTTGCAGTGATTACCTTTACCAAGAGAAGCCAGTGGTCTATGCAAAGCATGCTAATTAACATGCCATAAACAGACAGCAACACCCCTAGAAGAGGAGCAGACGGAAACAGGAGTGGAGGAATTAACAAACCACAATGAAGCTTCTGGTTTTACACCTCCCAACATCACTTCTGTTCACCACAGATAGCAGGTACTTTTGGCCTCTACTGATAAAGCCCTCAACTGTCAAATAATTACCTCTACCCATGTTGAAAGTGAGGCCACATGGCCAAAGCCACACGTAGGGTGCAGACAGCAGTGACAATTTTCGCCTGATCTACCAACAAGAGCAGTTCATAGCTGTGATGAAACAAGTGCATGGCTGCAAACAGCTTTAAAAATGTCCAACTGGGTCAAAAATTTGACCACTCATTGCATAAGGTATCAGATGAAGACATTACAAAATGTAGCGTCTTTTGTAACTTGTCTGCAGAGCTGCCAGCCTCTCCTGTTTTCAGAATGGGAAGGGGAAACGGGAGCAGAGGGAGTTCAGTCTGGGGGGTTTTCAGCTCCCTTGGAGAGCAAGGCAGGTGTACTGCAGCTCCCCACCACAACCTACAGTACCAGGCAGCTTGGCCACACGCCCCTCTGGACAGTGTTTCCCAGCCAGTCTAGCCCCATGTGCACATGCATCAGTCCCAGTGCCGCTGGCCTGGTCACAGAGCTCCCCACCACCCGCAAAGGGCTGCCCTGCCCTCTTCCCCTGCTGGAGGGGCAGGTGCCTACCCCAAGCCGCTGGGACCTGGGTCCAGCTAGGCCCTCTCCAGTGTGGTCCCCAGGACCTCTTCTAGCCCCCAGCCCGCTCTGGAACGTGGCTGAATTTTGCAGTCCCCACCCCCACCCCCAGGTGAGAGCCATCGTGTTGGGACCAGGAGGCCAGAAAGGTTGAAAATCCCCAAGCTGGTGCCGACCCGCTGGGCCCTGCTCTCTCCAGCCTCTGCCCCTTCCCACCCCCTGTCTCCCCCAAAGGGGGTAAACCCAGACCCTGCCATAACCAGAGCCACTTGACCTCATGTTCCCTAAGAAGCCA
>NW_017728965.1:2013670-2038426 GCF_001723915.1 Gavialis gangeticus
AAGCACCCACCCCCCTCATACATCCATCCCCTCCGCACACCCCTGCCACCCCTCCAGACTTCTGGACAGTCCCCCAGCCCCGACCCTCAAACCTTCCTCCTCCCGACAGCTAGATGCAAGCAAGTCTGCTGGGGCTGCTCCCACTCCCCTGCCTGGCTGCACGTCAGACATGTGCACGTGCGCATGCAGATGCACGTGCACCTGCTGCCTCCAATCACCCTCCCCCAGCTCCCACCAGAGCAGAGCAAAATCCCAGACACTGGTTCAGGTTTAAAAAAACCAAACAGACCATCTGGACGGAGACTGGAGGGTCCAAAAACAGGACATGTCTGGGAAAACCCAGACGTATGGTAACCCTACTTCTGTCTGCACCCTTAGTGCCTGTGACAGAAGCAGGAACTAAGGTCACATTTCTCTATTAAAGGGCTATCCATTACTTCTGCATATTTTGTATGCTCTAGTTTAGAGTGAGGACTAACAACCAAACACTTTCAGAGATTAGGCAGGAAATCCTTGCTGAAGTCAGAGCACATGCTTTTACTATGCAAGTAAACACTGTGCCATGTATGATCAAACTTAAACTCAACACTTAAGAGGGGGAAAAGCAGCAGCTGAGGAGTGGCTTGACAAAGCTTGCTGCAACTTCCCTGCTTGCTGTTCTAGGACCGGGAAGTCAGCTAATCTGCTGCCTATTACAACGTAGCAACGCTGTTTACAGTCTCCCTCCTCAAGATTAACTGGATGTGGTGTCAACTCCATCGAGTGGAAAGTCTACATTCCTGAATTGACTCCAGAACTAAGATGCCAGGGAAAGCAAAAAGTGTACAAACAGAAACAGCAGCAGGAACAACAATAACAATAATAAAAATATAGGTGGCAATGTATTAATTGGCCCCCAGAGGATTCAGTGAAAGAGTAATAACTTCAGCATGGTGAAAGGCACACAATCTTCCCCATCTTTACTTAAATTTTAGTATTAGTCCAAGTCCCTTTAACAAGCTGTAGTGCGCTTACTCTAGTTTCAAGCCAATCACTGCCCTCAAATCTGAGAGCACAACGCTTCCTCCCCACTCCCTGCCTGCAGGCTGCATTACTGTGTTCAGGAAAAACCACAGACACCAAGATTAAGAGGTAGTGCAGGGAAGAAGGAAAAAACAAACCTATAAAGGTGGCAAAACAGCCAGCAGGTCTCTTCTAGCCCATGTGCCACCACTAATCTGACGCAACAAGTCACCTGAGGAGACTAGATGCCAGGGGACCTGGCATTTCATTTCAGCTTTTCAACATATGTGCTGAGCAAAGTCACAAATGGCACAACCGTATAAAAGTTAAGAGTTTAATCCTTTCCATGGAGGGCAGACAACCCAAACTGTCCCAGGGGGGCTAGCACACAACTGCCACTAGGTAAGCACTTCTAGGACCACAGCCATGCACTAGAGTTAAAGTGTGCAGTCTTTCCAAAGACAGAGAGACAGACAAATTAAAAAGAGAGAGAGAGAGATTTAAGTAGTAAGAGAGAGGGGCTAAACAGGTAAAATGGACTATTTTACAAGTTAGCATTAAGTTTAAGGCGGGGCGGGCAAAATACGGTCCGTGGGCCAAATCTGGCCTGCCAGACCATTGTATCCAGCCTGTAGGGCCCCTAAAAAGTTTAGAAAAATGAATGTTTATCTGCTCCTGGCTGCCTGTCAGAGATGACAGGAGCCAGGGGCAGTAGGACCCAGGGGGGAGGCAGCAGAAGCCACCAACAAAGCTGGCCTGGCCCCATCCCACCAGAAGCCTCTGCCTGCCCTGGCTTTCACTGCTTTGACACCATGTGGCCCCAGGCTGCATCACCAGACTGTGGGAGCACGAGGTCTGTGCTGGTACCCCAGGGCTAGGAGCACACGTGTGGTACATGTGCATGCAATGAGACAGAAAGAGCGAGAGAGAGAAAGTTGAGTCTCACAAGCACACCTCACCATACATGCAGACCCCCACCCCCGCTACCCTCCCTCCACACACTGCTCCCCACAAACCCCATACCCACCCACATCCCACATATCCACACGCACACACCCCCTCGCCCCACACACCTTTCCCTCCCCACAGCCCCCCACAAACCTATACTCACCCCCCCATGACCCACCCACAATATACAAGAGTAAGACTTAATTTTAAACTATTGTGCAATCACCGCTGTGTACAATGCACAAATGCATGTCAATCAGGACAAATTTTTTTTTTTTTTAAATCAAATTAATGAATGTTGCAGATGTTCGATTTTTAGAATATAAATTTGGTATTTTTCTGTTTCTGAGGTGGCAAAACCCCTGGCTGACAGCAGTATTTTTGGGGGAAGGGGAGGGACTTCTGGTGGTAAAAGTCGAGGGTTAGGGGGTGGGACTTCTGGTCCCAAGATGGTGGGTGACCCGAAGGCAGGGCACCCAGGGGGCGTGGTTACCCATGCGGCCCTCGACAGCTTGCCAAAACTCAATAAGTGGCAGTCCACCCGAAATAACTGTCTGCCCTTGATCCAAGGTGTCAAGATGCAAAGGGTTTTATTCAAGAGTTAAACGCTTTGCCCTCCAACAGCTCTCCTAGCCAAGTGCATTGTTTCATTCAGGACAGGTCTACACTTGGACTTCTGCCAGGGCTGTAAGCTGTACTACTTGATACCAGCAAACCATTTTAAAACCCAAGAGTAAATATGGAAGCAATAGTAGACTTTTGCCAACATAATTCCTTCATTCAGGAAACCTGACACCAGCACAGCTCTGGCCGTCTAAGCTGCTGCTAAAGCACAGGATGACTTGGTGCAACACCACGAGAACCTTTCAGTGGTAGACTGGACTTCACATACATGGTCTCAGGTCTACCTGCACAAAACTGAATGAATAATTACTGCAGGATCTGCAACAGTTCCTCAGGCTGACACTGCTGTGAAATAAGCATTTTGATTCGTATACACTGAGTGTGCTATTCCAAAGCAACATGACTCATTTCAAAAAATTAGAACAAAGGACACTACTGGAGAACATGTTCTTCCAGGCATTTTCCCCGCATCGCCGAGACCTCACAGAAGCGAGTGCACAGAGGGGAAGCCTAGACATGTGCAGAGTCAGGACTCTGGATGGCGCTTCTTTCCATTACTGCCATCAGTTGTGCTGTAAAGACAACAGGAAAGGAAAAAAAAAAAAGATCACGGTAGATAAAAGCTGCCTAATTTAGGTTGTGGACAAAAGAAACTCCAATGAGCTATATTCAACCTGCTGCTGGTTAAGATGCAAACTAACTCTTCTTCACAAGGTTAAATTGCTTTGAAAAACCAACACATGTCCATGCAAATTAATTGTTGTTAAACCCATTAAGAACAAAACTTAAAACCACTAACATACCACTAACCTAGAACATATTAAGTCCTGGCTGAAAAATCAAGGCAGCCTGATGAGTTCAACTCAGAAGCCAAAGAAATTAAGTTTAAAAATGAAGCTCAGCTTCCCGAGGCAACCAGTCATAGCCACCAATGAAGACATGTGGCCAAAAGCAAGTGGGTCAAAGAATGGAAGTACTTGAGGACTGCACAATTTAGTTACCAAGTTTTATAAACATTTGGCTTCCAGGTGTTCTTTTGCACAAACTAGGCCACATTTTGGCCCAATCCAAAAGTGCTTAGTTTAGACATGGATATAAAAATATTTTCTTAACAAAAAATAAAACACCTTATTAGTAATGCTCACATGTGCCAATAGGCTGTCCAGTCCAAAGAGATATCAAACAGTACAGAAAGGCATTAAAGCCCTGAGCCTGATCCTGGGAAATCTACTTATGTCCCAGGGGCAAAATACCCCTACTTCAGATAGTGTTCGACTGTATGGTCTCTTTTATAAGGCAATGCAGTTACCTGCACAAGCAAGGGTGTGGACCCAGGCAGCCTGGTCCAGTGCTAGCAAAAACTGCTCAACAGAACATGTGTACAACAAGTTATATCTTGGATGGGACTGGGACTTGGAAGAAGACGACTATTCCTAGCAGTGCCACTGACCTGCAGGATAACCTCTAGCAACTTACAGCTCTCTTTACAATTGAGAGGAACGGAGATAATACTGACCTCCTTTGTAAATCACTCTGAAGCCTTGCACAGCAATTTAAACTTGAGCAAAACATTGCCACTAGCAAATTCATAGCTGCACTGGGGCAAAACAGTAGTTATTTCATATTTATAGTTTCACAGTAGGTAGGGTCAGAAGGGACCTGAGCAGATCATCAAGTCTGACCCCCTGCCATGGGCAGGAAAGAATGCTGGGGTCAAATAACCCCAGCTAGGTGATTATTTAGCCTCCTTTTGAAGACCCCCAGGGCAGGGGCGAGCACCACTTCCCTTGGAAGCTGGTTCCAGATCCTAGCCGCCCCAACTGCGAAGTAGCGCCTCCTGATGTCTAGCTTGAATCTACTCTCAGTCAGCTTATGGCTGTTATTTCTCGTTACCCCTGGTAGCGCTCAGGGGAACAGGGACTCCCCTATTGCCTGCTGGTCCCCCTTGGCCAGCTTTTAGATGGCCGCCAGACCCCCTCTCAGCCTTCTCTTGTGGAGGCTGAACAGGTTCAGGTCCCATAGCCTCCACTCGTAGGGCCTGCCTTGCTGCCCCCTGACCATGCGAGCGGCCTCCTCTGGACCCTCTCGATGCTGTCCACATCCCTCCTGAAGTGCAGTGCCCATAACTGGATGCAGTACTCCAATGATTTAAATGTCACATCACTTGGGACTTCTATGTGCAAGTACAGCCTTACCCAGCCTGCTTTTAATGCAAGGACTGAATGCTTCCCCATCCCTATGAAAGTCTCCTTCATTGCTCTTTTGTGCTGAGCAATGGATTAAAACATCAGAAGCAAACACCCAGAGCCTCTGTGCTGGGCGGTTTACAAGTATTGAGGTCAAAATCCTACCTGCTCCCTGGATCAGGGATAACAAATAGCAGGGAAAAAGACATTTTACAGCTGGAGAGACCGACCGACTTCCCAAGGTCATACAGGCTATCTGTGGCAAAGCCAGGAATCTAGCCACAATTTTGAGAGTCTAAGTTGAATGCCCTGTTTGCAAGACAATCCCACATTTCTCCGAAGTTCGTGCTGAATCATGCTGACCATGGACTCTTGACTGAGCAACTGAGCTTAAGCATACAAGGTGGTGCAAGTTCTGACACTCCCTGCATTTAAAAAACCTAAGCCAGGGTTGACAATAGCTTGGATCCAGGTGTGAAATGGCAAAAGACAGGGAATTAGTCTCTAACACCCTTGTCTTTCAGCCTCTCAGACTCTGCTTCACTCCAGACCATCACAGCTGAGCCAGTAACAGATTCGTCACAATCTAGCCTGCACCCTAGGAGTGCCTCAGTCCAGCAGTGCTGAGCATGCGCACTGTGGCTTTAAGTCCCAAGAGAGGCACACATCAGAATACAGCCTCCCATAAAGCAATAAAAGACCCATAAGACAAGAGCTGAACCCTGCAAGAACCTAAAGCCCTTTATAATCCTGATGCTCATCTTCTACAGTCAAACCCCAGCTACAGTCCTTTAGAAATAAACATAAACCCGCTCTAATTTGGCGTTTGTAGTACTGGTTAACTCATTATTGCTTTATTAAGACCATTCAGAGCTCTGGGAATAAACTTACAGTACATTTACCTGCAGTGACTATTGCCCAGTATCGCTGGCAGACACCCGAGTATACTTTAAAAAAGTGACATTTAGAAACCTGCAATGAGGACGAGAGGTTTTTTAGCAACTGAATTTATAGCCCAGGACCTCAAAGAAGAGCTCCAGAGGGTGCTCCATTATCCAAGCAGTGCTTCACTGGTGTGTGTGTACATGGACTTCCAACAACAATCAGTCCCCTTGTACCACAGTGACCAGAACCAGTTTGTATCTTGGATACAACAAATCCAGATACCAGCATGGACAATTCAGTTCTTTCAGCTACCCTACCTAAAGTTAAACCAGTTCTTTCAAAGCCCTCACATGCCTACGGTTTGTAAAGCAATCAAGTAACTTTTATGCCAACTAACTTAAAATAATCCTTATTGCATAAGCAGCAAAGCATCTAGAACAATTAAAGATTACCCAGTAAAGCTGGTTTCAGTTTACCTGAAGGAGGCAATGTTTAAGCTGAGCCATGGAAATCCTTGCACAAACCAGGATGTGCACTAATTTTTTTGAATGCTCATGTATACAACCTAAGTGGATTATTCAACACTCTTCATTTGCTGCCTCACTCAGATAAAACCCAATAGATGTGCCTATATAACAATGGCTTGATTGGTACATTTAGTTCCTGACTCAAAGTCCACAGGAGCCTAACTGGTTTCTGGGGACAGATCACCAGTGGTACCCAGGACCTCTTCATTTTGGAAGGGCAGCAAGTAAGGGACATTCCAGATTTTTAGGGGTTTTTTAAATCTGGACATTCACTAATACTGTCACAGCTCCAAGCTGACTAACGTAACCCAAGCACCTGAAGAAAGCAGCTTTCATCCTGCTGTACAGACTGGGGAACAGACACAGATGAAACAAGCTGCCCAGAGGCACTCAGCATCTGGCAGAACCAGGAAATTAACTCTGATCTACAGAATCTCAGTCCAGAGGCTTCATCCTAAGGCAGTCCTTCCTCTTGGCATGGATGGCGACAGACAATTCTGCTTTAACCAGAACAGGGCTGACTGACCTTCCAGGCTGAGTTTTCTATGATCTAAGAGCGTATCAGAAAGAAGCATAAGGAGTTTGTAGGATCAGACAAAACATGATGCAGAAGCAACAAGTTACATGCTTCAGCGCCGTTTTCCAGATGCCTGAGACTTGATTTAATCTGTTTACAAGAAGCAATTATAGGAAGTCCAAGCAACATCAATTTAAGCTACAACTGGTACCATATCCAGGTAGAAGCATGTGGTATCAGCAGCTGCTACAGCCAAGCTCTGAAGATACAAATGTTCCTTTTTAGAACCAGGAAAATACAACAAAGCATCTTTCAGAGACCAGCTTGATTTTTCTCTAACCAGTAAATCAGATCAAGAATTTATGCTGATGCCAGCCAACCTCCATCCCAGCACAAAACAAGCAATCACACTGTATTCATTTGTTTTTTGATGACCTACATTACAAGAAACCCACACTCATATCTAAGCAACTAAAAGCAGCTGCAAATAAATTTGTTTGCTTTGTGCAGGGTAGATCACTAGTAAGAAGAGTTGTATATCTGCATGGATGGGGTGCAACCTCAGAGAATACCACCACACTCTCTCCCACACCTGTGTAAGTACTGTGTTTCTCTCCTTCAGGTTTAAAGGCAGATTTCTAGAAGTCCCGTCTCTCTTTTCCTCCACTCCCATCCCCAAAGGTAAAACACAGGCTTCATCAGCATACAGGAAGGATTTTTTAAAAACCCCTAACAAGTATAGGTACAACCCCTAGCAGGAACATAAATTATAACCTAGCTACAACTTCTGCAGAGATCAGTCATGTATTCTTTATTTAAAAAAAAAATCAGGACTACTTGTCACAGATTAACACAAAGGAAAAACCTGCAAACACGCAACTAACAAATAGTTGTTTCTCTGATTAGAACATGCCAAATAATAAAGTTTCCAAAGTTTCATTCATACACCAAGTACCAAGAAGTCAATTCCATCTCCTGTCACAATTAGGCACAGTAGTGACACAGCTGTATCAAGAGATCTTTGTATATCACTATGATGGGCAGTACTATTATCAAAAAAATCAAAAAAGGTTTCCAAGCTGCTCTTTCAGTGTATATTGTCACACATCCGAGAGCTACACAATGTCCTCAGTAACAATCATGACTTCACTGCCTGCTTTAAACATAGCTAACCCTTCATTAAGGAAAATAACAAGTCAGAACAAAAGAAAAAAAGCCCAAAAAAGCCAAAGTATAACTGCAACATGGAAAGAGAAACTGCTCTACACATTGCAACATTTTCATTTTCTGTTTAGCAGAAAAAGGGATGCTGGAAATCAAGCATGTTTCCTTTTAGAGGAAGCCAGCCACTTGCATCACTTCAGGGACACAATTTTATGTAACGTGTCAGGCTATTCCAATCGCTCAGCCCCACAACTGACTGACTAACAGGATCGCCACATCACAGCTTCCTTTTCAGTTACAAGACATGCTAAAAGAGATGGGCCAACTTGTCTCAGGAGACAAGAGAAAAAATGTCCTATTTCTCTTAAAAGACCCACTGAACCTTTGGTAAATTCCTGCCTATTGGCTAAATTCTGGATTACCCAATCTTCTGCCTGTGTGTATGCCTCTACACTTCTCCTCTATTTACCCAGCTTTGCTAAAGAAGAACACGTGAAGACTTTCCATGGCAGCAGTAAGCAGTTTAGTACACGATGTGGGATTGGGTAACTTGCATTGCAAAATTCAAGTATCATTGATAGCATTCGATAATTTTTGCTAGACTAAAACAGCTAGTCTGATATTTCAGTATTTTCAGCCTTCATTCCTAATGTACCCGACTGGGAAAAGCAGGCTCTGTGCATGGCATCAGGATTTCATGATCGGGGGCAGAACAAGAAACTTTAGGCCAGGACTGTATTTGCAGTTCTGCCACTGACATGGTGGGCCCCTGCGACAAGTTTCCACAGCTATAGAATGGAAAGATTTCCCCACCTCTAAGCAGTGACAGGTCTTCAGCAAGTGTGAAGAATCGCAATCAAGCTGTCTCCCCACCCACAGGAGAAAAATGTTAGTTAACTGCCATGGATAGCAAACACTGCCAGAGTGTAAAGCAATTTAAGACTTCCACTCCACAGTGCGGTAGATCCCACTGTATTTGCATGCTGCCACAGAAGGAACTCTAGTTAAAAGAAAAAACCCAGACATATTAACTTTCATTCTCTCTCTATTCCTAGCCATTTCCCAGTCAAGGAAATTCCCTGCTGAATAACACTGGAAAGTCCTGCATGTTGATGAATGACTCCAACCATGACTTAGCAAAATATAAATGTGCTCATTATAACTGTTTGTCTGTTAACACAAAACCCAAAGTGGCATGGGGTTAATATTAACTATTTACAGCCAGTACTACGATAGTATGACAAGGTAGGCAAACATCTTGGCTGGGATGATCTAGTCAGGTATGGTCCTGCCTTTGAGCAGGTGGTTGGACTAAGATGACCTCCTAAGGTCCCTGCCAGCCCTCATTTTCTACGATTCTGTACTATAAAGCAGAACCCGGATCCAAAGGTCATTCTGTCCCACAGTGACTGTGGATTTTAAGACAGCACACAATGATTTAAACCTAAGAGCCAAGAGGAACACACGTACGAGATGCTTCTACTAGAAACCAACAAAAGCAGGCACAAACATTCCCTCTGCGTATCTCAGTAGTCTGCCGACGTGTCTAGCTCACCAGCAGTCTGATGGTGGAATTTCCTCGTCTTCCATACTCTGCTCATCTATCTGTTGTTGTTTCATATGCTCCTGCATGCATCGGCTAGGGGATAAATTAAAGCATCTGGTCTCAACTGTTTACATGCAAGGACCCCGTAATATTTCCTCCATTTGACAGTACAAGAAGGGTTAGTTTACTGCGATTCCCCACCTAAGAACCTTACAGAAGGAAAGACCCAAGATTACAATGTTTTACGATGTTGAAGAAAAGCAGGCAGGGGTCACCTGCCAAATAAGACAGAAATCTTGGCAGCATAATATGAAGCATTCCACATCCTAAAATTGACAAGTTCTACTATTTTAAGGGTACCTCTCAAATACTGTGTTTTGAATATCGGGGGGTGGGGGGCACAACACATAGGTAATAGATACTACCAGTTTGATTTGCACAATACAGTCTGTGTTAGGACAGACAAGTGCTACTTTTGCAGTTCTCACACTTACAAATACAACTAATGTCTCAAGCTGTGCATGAGGGCGTATGCCCACTCATCACAGGAGTAACTGAGATACTGGGAAGCAGAGACACTAAGCAAAAGCACAGAAGCAGCCTCCAGCAGATTCAGAAATAGGACACCGGAGACCAAACTTCCCATCCTGTTCCCTAACGACAAAGCTGTTTTCTCTCTCTCAGGCTATGTGGAAAGTCAGTCCAGGTACCTTGACGAGAACAAGGTGAGCTCCTAAACTAAGTTTTTACTTTCACACTGGATTTTGCTCATGTCATACATAAAGCAGCATTAGGTTCTGCTGACTCAGCCTGCAACCCACTAATTTCATTTGGCTTTCCAGGTCACAGCACAGGTCTATCTGGTTTCACCACAAGAGGCTAATAAAGTTAGTGTCTTCCCACCCCAAATCCCTCTCTTTAATGAGGGAGATGAGGCCCCACAGCTGCTCCTTTTACAAGTAAGCAAGCATTCAGTGAGCTGGGATTGACAGAGAAATATTAAGCTAGAATTCTGTTTGATGTTGTTACACAGATTTTGTATAGCCCCACACCCAAGCCTGCCTACTCCCTCAATTGTGTCAGAAAGTCAAAAGACCACTTAAAAAGGATGTCGTGGTGTCTGCTATCTTCATACATTAGAATGCAAGCTAAAATTTACATTAAATCTAAGAAAGGTTGCATAGCTCAAAAACAGTCACAAACAAGCTTCGCCAGGCCGAAACACGACTCCGAGCTCCACGCATACTTAGACAAACACTTGAGAGCTTCCATTCATTACACACGAGTAGTCACATTATCACTGGTGCCCACCTTACACCATGATAGCATTAAGTGCCCCAGACAGGGCTGTTAATATCATAGCACTACACTCAGCAATTTCCCAGAAGACGGGTCTGATAGAGCAGGGGGTGGCAATCCTCACTGTGCATGCCAGACCATGAGGCCATTTTGCTTGGCATGCCACAGCTGGCTCAGGCCCAGAGCTGGAGCTGGATGTGGCAGGCAGCTGGGAAGCTGCAACTGGTGCACCAGGGTTTGGAGCCCCAGCCTGGCAGGGGCTGCACACGTGCCTCGGGGCACACGGCAAAGGGGCCTAGGCAGCTTAACCCCAGCCCCTTCCCCTCCACGTACCCCAAAGCTACCACCACCACCACAGAGCCCAGGCTGCTCGTAGCAGGCAGTGGGCAGGGTGTAAACAGCTGAATCAGCGTATGGAGCCCTGGCCTGGCTCTGTGGCTGGAGGCAGCTGCACACATGCCTTGGGGCACACAGCTGGGAGCAGTGCAGCCACGGCCCATTCCCCACTGTGCCCCGAGGCACACGTGCCGTCACTGCTGGCAGCGTGCCTGGCCGGGGCTCCGGACCCTGGTACAGCCACTTGCAGGCTCACAGCTGCCTGCTGAGAGCAGCCTGGGCTCTGTGGTGGGTGGCAGGGGCCTGCCCAGAGCCTAGGCTGCTCAAAGCAGAAAGCCACAAGGCCACAAGCAGCCGCACCAGGGTCCAGAGCCGTGGCCTTGCTTGTTGCTGGCAGCAGCTGCACACATGCCTCAGGGAGCACAGCAGAGAAGGGGCCAAGGCTGCACTGCCACAACAAGCATTGGGCCCCCTGTGGCTCTCCTACTCTCTGACCCGGCACACCAACATCTTCCGAGTCCAGGTTGCAGGGGTTTTTGTGCTAGCCCCAAAAATGTTGCCAACCCTTGTGATACAGCATTGCATGTACCTGAACTAAATGCATGGGGCTGGGATTTCAGGTAAAGGTTTTCTTCTCCTCAGCTGAGCAAACACACTAGTGGTCCACTGAAGGCAGTCAACCACCTCCCGCTAAGATTACAGGCAAAGGTGACTGCAGGCTGCCTTGGAAACTGCCACGTGTGCGCCCCTAAATGGAAGCAAATGAAAAAAAATTCTGCTGCTGGGTCTTCCTGCTCCCGACCCTCACTTGATCCTGCCTGCCACAAGCCACTGAACCTGGAGACACAGAGGCTTTCAAAAACGCCTTAGCCAGGGGGATCAGGCTCCGCTGCTGCTCCTCTTGCCAGGTTTCCTCCGTGCACTGCACAGCGTGTTGGAACGCCCTCAGAAAGGGATCAAACAGGTTCCACGGATGGGTTCGCTGCTGGTTGCACAATTCTGGAGATTATCCTGGCACTTCTTAAAGGCAAACTAGCTCTTCCCCCCTGCAAGGGAAGCAGCAGCAAGATGACACAAGGTGGACTTTTGCCCAGGCAGCCGGCAGCACTCACCTGCTCCTACAACTTCCTCCTCCCTTTAAACCCCTGCGTGTTCCAGGCCCACTGCCACGGCCTGTACAACCCCAGGGTGCCCTCGCTCTGGGAATCCCAAGTCACCCGAGGGCGACTGTAGCAATCCTCTCCTCGCTCTCTTTGCCCTTCTGTCTGGCGTCAAGGGGCATGGGCTTCACCCGAAGGGCGCCTCCCTAGCATTTTTGCTTTGGCCCACACACGCAGAGCGAGGGGTGCCGGAGGAGGGAGACAATGCCAGGCCGCAGCAGCAAGGCAGGCGGAGGGGCGGGAAGCCCCGGCACCCCGTGCCATGCTGCCTGCAGGCAGGAGTGCCCGAGGCCAGCCCTCGCTCCGCTCCACCACCCGAGGGAGGAAGCAGCGGGGCAGCACGACGGGAGCAGCATGCCCATCCCCGCGCAGGGCAGGGGCAGGAGCAAGAGCCC
Source organism: Gavialis gangeticus (assembly GCF_001723915.1). NCBI lineage: Eukaryota > Metazoa > Chordata > Crocodylia > Gavialidae > Gavialis > Gavialis gangeticus. The sequence goes on from NW_017728965.1 coordinate 2,026,260, forward strand.
GTGCTCCCGCCACCCCGGGCCCCTCACCTTCACCGAGTCCACGGGGTACATGACCGTGTGCTCCATGATCCCGGCCACCGCCCCAGCCACCATGTGTGTGGAGGGGGAGGCGCTGGTGGGCAGGCTCTCGTAGTCCTCCCCGCAGCCCTGGCCCTCCATGGCCAGCGCCGGCCCGCCCGCCTGGCCCCCGCCGCTGCCCGCCACGCTGCAGCGCAGCTCCATCCGCACGCGCAAGGGCCGGGGAGAGGGAGCCGCGCCGAGCGCGAGGGCGGGAGAAAGTTCACTACTTAGTGACACCCTGCCAGCCACGCCCCCGGCTCCCTCCTCCAATGGCAGCCGCCGGTTGGCCCAGGCCGCCCCCGCCCCCTGTGGCGTCACGCGCGCAGTGTTGCGCAGTCCCCGCCGGGTGACGTCAAGGTTCGCAAGCAGAGCTCCAGGAGGAGGGGAGGGGTCCCTGCTGCGGGCAGGGGTGCCCTGAGGCGGGAGCTCTGCATGAAATGCGAAGGCAGGGCCAGGGTTTCCCTAGGCAAGAGGCGCCCCTTGTCAGAGGCACTGGGCCCGGCCCTTGGCAACAAAGAAATGAAATTGCCCCTAAAAGCGTCCCTACGCGAGGCTAACTGCGCAGTAGTGCACGGGCGAAACCACGCAAATACGCTACTCCGCAGTAAGCATCGCTAAAAAGCCACGTGCTGGCACTACTGGCAGTAGCACGTTGATTTTAGTGGTTGGTTAACCAAGTCCTAAACTTAATGCGCGTCATACCCTCCTTTCCATGGAGAACACCGGCCTTTTATCCACCCACCTCCCACAGGTCCTGCCAGTTCTCAGTTTCCACCTGCCCCTCAAAATATTTATGGCTTTTGGGCCAAATGTTTGGGGCTTCTGCAGAGAGTCACAATATTGACATTTTCCAAGGAAAAACAAAAATAATTTTGGCAAAACTTTCCTTAGGGAAAACACCAACACACCCACACTAATGACCTTGCGGGAGGTTTTCAGTGCATCAGTGCACTGAATGGGCCTGACTGCCAGTTTTTCATGTGAGATTTGAAGCCACTTGTTAGGCAGTTCTCAATTCCAAAGGTGCATGTAGGTCACTTAAGCAGAGCACAAGCAGAGACACCTTTAACAAACGGGAATGCATTGGCTTAGCAGAGGTTACTGACCGGCAGAAGGTCCGCTGCTGTTGAGTGAAGAAAAGACTGAGGCTTTGGAAAGTCTTTTGGGTAGAGTCCAGGACTGGGAGTTTGGAGATGGAGGTTTCTTTACCAAATCTGCCTTAGTCTATGTGTGCCGCCACATCCACTCTGTGTACTTGTGTTTCCTTAGCTGGAAAGGAAATAGGACACATTTCATAAAGATGCTGCAAGGATTCATTCCTCAAAGGCAACACCACAAGCTTCCACTGGGGCTGTGCATCCCTGAACCCACTCCACATGTTGGGGCCCTTCATGCCCTGTCTTGCATCTCACTCCACACACCTGTGCAGGGGAAGGGGAGAGCAATACCTGTGTATTTGACAATACTTTGGACAGGCAAACATAAGACAGAAGTCACGAGAGGATCAGATGCTCAAAAAACCTAAAAATGCAGTGGGAGAGACACACCAGCTACTGATCTCTTCATCCTAACCCATGAAAATTCCCACTGCTTGAAAGAAGGCCTCTTGACAGAGAGCAAAAAGTGGAGATAATGCCAAAGAAATGCACTGGGGAATGACAGGTATGTAGAAGTACAAAAGGGGAATCACATAAATAGTTTGCTAAAAAAGGGGGGCTCTTGGGAGGAAAAAGGGACACCGTGCCAAGTTCTCTGCTGCTGTCTATGGGAGCAGTGCCTTCAAATCTGCCTGCTTGTACCAGAGAATCTGCCCCTTTGTTTGTAATTTGGGTTTTTACAAGCTTCCGCAATAGCTTGGTGGCACCATTTATATCATTAGATCATATGCAATCTGCCCCTCTTTAGTTACTCCTTGCCATCCAGGAACTGGAATACCCAACATCATCACAAATCACATTATTTGACTAACTGGCTCCTTAAGCAACACCCAGAGGGGGACAGCAAATATAAAGATCAATAAACAAACACAAGGACAAATAGAGAGCTAGATGGCTTAGCAGTAGGGCACAGATTTCCTAATAACTCACACTGAAATCCTTGGATCACTATCGGCAGTTCATCCAAATTCTGTGTGCAAGGAGAGGAAGGTGGCCCACACCATTTTGATAAGAATAAGGCCTTAATATCCCCTGGCAGCACGCCAGTCACTTGTCAAACTCTGTCCTAGAGGTGCCTGCATCTCAGCTGTGTTTCCATGTATGAATTATTTGTGGAGAGCCTTAGGACTAAGACTTTCTTGGACTTAACAAACACAGTGTTTTGTGTATATCAAAACCATTTGAGGGGCCAATAAAGCAGTCCTGACTTTACAAAACCCCCCCCCATTGTTCTGCATGGGTATTTTCTTGATTCAGGGCTGAATAGGGGCATGACGTTTGGCCCATGTTAAAATGGTTTTCCTTGTATTCCAGGCAAAAGTCGCCCAGAGCAGAGCTACCACAGGCAGTCAATTGACTAGTTAAACCTCCCTAACAGCTGGCTGAGGTAACTGAGATGTTCAAGTGATGTAAGAGATGCACCAAGATGAATTTTACCTTGTAACTAGAGGTTATTCGTAATCAAGAACTGTGATTGCTGTACTGCAAGCTATTGAGATCTTTTGTGCCTTTCCTTCCACTTGGCTGCAGGGTGTCTAGTCAACTTCATTACTATGAAGGGACTCCTTTTTACTGTACCTCACCAAAACTTGAACAAGGGTTGTGTATGGACTATGGATTGTAAAGCACGGGAACAAATATCCCATCACTGGGAGTGAGTGTAGTCTCTCTCGTTTGTCGATAAAGCAAGAATAGCATTTGATTTACTGTGGGCTCAACCTGGCCCAATTCACTCCTTTAATTTCAGCAGCACTTTTTTCATACAAACTGGTATTATATAGCCCACAAAGCATACCCTCCTCCAATTATATTTTTCCTTTCTCTCCTTCCACCCATGCCTTTCTTTATTGCTTCTTCTCCCCGCCATCTCTCTCCCATTCTTCTTTTGCCAATCCATTCTCACTCTCCTTTCCAACCCAATCCTCCACCCTTTCATCCTCTGCCTAGCAGTTGAGGAATGACAGTTCTGTACCACTAAGCCATTTCCCTCCTCTCCCTATTCAGCTTTGTAGCCTTGTACACAATTTTGTTCAGAAAAAAACAGGAAATCAAAAATAATCAGAAAATCAGGATGATTGCTTGCACCACAAAAGTGGTTAGAAGCAACAACATACTAGGTGCTGTACATCCATTGCAGACCTCACAACATAGTGAGGGGCAGCTCCTACCCCAAAGATTTATATACTGAAAAGGGAATGGGAGGAGAAGCAGAGACCTTGAGACTTGACAATACTCATGCTTCACATAGAGCACAGTATGAAACTCCAGCCTCCCGGTTCCCATTCCAGTGCCCTAATTCCTTTGTCCACGCACAGATGAGCTGCTCATTTTGGATTGTGTGGATGAACAGAGAAAACTGCGTAACTTCAGAAAAGTTGTAGGGTTTCCATCCAGAGCAGGAGAGCTATTTTTTAGACTTCAGAAGTGGATACCAGTTATCTGCAAGGTTCCTGAACACAGAAGCAGGAAGTACAATACAAAATATACTTCCCCACTTTCTGGGCTCAGTGAGGAAACTCAGCATGATTTGCCAATTTGCTGCGAAACTTAGGCAAAGCCCTTATGCTTGAGAAGTTACTTATGACGTCATTTGGAAAACTGCAATGTCCTTCCTAAGTATGGTTTTTCCCCTTTTTCTCCAGTGCCTCCTTTTCTAACTACATCTGGTGTGAATGTAACTCCTATAAATGTGACTCATTAATCCCTATTTTATAGATAAAACTACAGCTCTGCCAATCAGAACAGTATCAGGCATTGTGTACTCACATACAGACATCCTGAATGATCCAGTTTTCCTGTGCGTATTCATAAAGTCCCTTTGTACTGCCATGAAATCAGCACAGATCAACTGAGGCCTCTTGGCTGACAGGCCTTGGCTATATTCTTCTGAAGGCAGAACATTCCAGGTACGTAGCCCTCAAGCATGCAGCATATTGGCATATCTTTTTTATCTAGCACTTATTTAACTCTAATACCTGGGTGATTTCCTTACAGCAGCAGTGAAGTAGTGCAAGGGAGAAAGGCTTTCCATGTAGTGTGTTTTGACCAGTGTAATTTCATGCCTTGTTTTATGCCAGGTAGTGACATGTAGGCTTAAAAATCAACCAGGAAAATAGAAAACACGGCGACATGCCTATAAAGTTATTTACAGTATTCTTCAGCCTTAGAGACTGGATTAAAAAAACCCCATTGTGAAACACTCTTCTGAAGATCTAAACATGCAATAAAAAAAAAAGGACAGGCTTTCATGCTAACTAAAGTGAAGAAGTCCGACGTTTTCCATAGTGGCTTTGGAAACGACAACACTTTCCATAGTGGCATACGTACTCCATGCCAGTTCAGACTTGGCCATGATCTCTCCTGACAGACACTCAAAAATGTGAGGTACTAACAGCTGGTATCCATGTTAAAAACTCTGAACCTAAATCAAGCCCCGTGCAAAAATATATGTGATTTTATTTGAAAGAATTAACCTGGAAATTAGATGGCTAGTTTTGTGTATTTTGCTATCACATTCAGGGGAGGTTACATCACATGAAGAGTCACAGTGTTTTGGAGACTGCCAGCCAGTGAACTACCACAGAAGGGAATGTCTTTTCTTACACAAAACCGGGTTTGCCCAGTGTTACAAAAAACTCACAGGCAGACCCACAAATACACATATCCCCGCTTCCCCACTTTGGAGTTAATCACTTTGGCTTGAGTTGAAAAACAGCCTTTGTGGTTAGAACGTAAGCTACCTGTGGCAGGGACTGGCCTTTCTGTTCTGTGTTTGTACAGCATCGACCATACAAGAGTCCTGGTCCATATCTGGGATCTTTGGTTTTACTGGAAAAAAATATTAACAATCACAATGTAACATCTGTCGTGTATGTTCACCAGTGAAAACAAACTTAAGTTGATTTGGGGTCCGGAATAGTAATTCAGTACCAAGTCATGCAAGTCCTCAAACAGGGGGAAGGCCTTAAAAGTGCATGCACCCCATACGATTAGTATGTTGGTTCATGTTGTCACCTACAGAGAGAGGGCAAAAGTGCTGAGATGCTATTGCAAGATACAAGCAAAATGGACTTGCAACATGCTCTTGAGTCATTCTCGTGTGCACATGAGAGAGATGCCATGGGTCCATGCAACTCATGGACTTAATGCCCCGGGCCATTATTACTATGCCTGCCTATTGTGTGCCATTATGAAGTTTTGTGGAGGAGTTCTCTGGGGAAGTGCCTCTATCAGCTGGGCACCATCTGGTTCTACTGCGTTCCGGGACTTCTATGAACCCTACAGTGTTAACCTCAGTCCTCCAGATACACAGGGCTTGTCTACATCTCATCCTTGGTGTGCCCAGGGAGAGATGTTCTTGTTGGACACAACAAACCTGTGAACGTGAAGGTAAAGTCATTCCAGGGCGGCCCATTAATCCATATTTTATGGATGTAGACTACCGCTCTAAAGTAGAACAGTTTCAAGTGTATTTGAGAGCAGGCTATACTGCCAGAGCAGCATCACTGCTGAATTTCCAAGTTTGATCTGGGTGGGCAGGAGTGGATGGGCAGGGGGTTCTGGGAAGCATCTTTCTTCAAGACATCATGCAGACATATCCCCTGAGATAGTCATGCCTCAGCTCACTCATCCAGGGCCCAGTGAGTCACACACCAAGCTGAGAAGGGAACTCATTTTTTCCAAGTGCCATTCCAGTAACCCTGTGTGACCTGGTACAAAGCAGAGCTCTTTTTAGCCTTCCCTCCCTATATTTTTTTTCCTGCTGCAGGGCATAAATGGAATTACCTCCAGGTTGGCCAGTGTTTGTTAATGGGTGGAGCCCCACTACCAGCACAGGATGAAAGTACCAGGAAGTAATGTCTGCCATGTCATTGCTCAAAAGCTGTCCCTCAGACCTGTAAACAGACGTTAGTGCTCTCCTCCAACTACTGAGGCAATTTTACCTTCCTGCAGCTACAAACATCATAACCAGAGTAAAGCAAATTTGATTTACCAAAAAACAAAAACAAAAGCAAAAGAGAAAGTCTATCACCCAAACATACCTTGCTCCTGGCCAAGATTATTTTCCAAAAAGGATCAACATGTTTTGTCCCTGCAGCTAGAATTCCAGAGGTGAGCTTCTCTATTCCACTGCATCTATTTTGCATCAGTTTGACAGCAAAGAGGTGACAGAATCTCACCCTATCTCCTCTGCTGGGGATTCCTCTGATCCAGAGAAGCAATACTACTCTGCTCACAGCTTCTGTCCTGGAAAAGGAGGAAGGTGGTCCTAGAGAGGTCCCAGAATGGTCAGAACATGTTGCATTTTGGCTATTCTAAAATGCAGGGCAGTCCTCTGAGGACCAAAGTCAGACAGAATATGGTAGAAGAGCCCCAGATCACTCTCCTGTTCCTGAGTTAGGACAAAGCCTGACAAGCCAGGTCTCCTTTCTTCTTCCCCACTTTTCTATACTGAGCAGAACCTATTCCCACATTTAGAATTACTAGACCTAATATAATACCACAATTTCAAATCCTAATGGCATCAGGTCAGCTCTCTAAGCTATCACCATATTAACATCATTGTATTAAGCATTTGACTTCTAATGAGACCTTAAAAACCCTGGTGGTCTCTGTGGATATTACGAATCTCACGACACTTCCATGCCTTTGCAGTGGAAAATAGCTACAACAATACACATCTTAAAGAAAAAGTAAATTACTCAGCATCTGTTTTACCTTTCTCATGGCTTCACAGCCTACTACCTTCTCACCCCCACTATGGGCCTGAGATTGTAACATGAGATTGTATTTTTCTTTTACAAGACTAAAGAAAACATAGGCTGTTACAACTTGGCACGGTGTCTCCAGCTCCAGGAACATTCAAGACTCTGAAAGCAGTAACATATGTTTAAGTGTCAAGAAATGAGTCAATGTTACCTGGTTTGCAAAGTTAAGTCTGCACATAAATTTCAGTGCCTAAAATGTCCCTTTTCTTAAGATTAAATAGTCCTATGAATGAAATTTGCTGAATTAAAAAGATCAGCTTTCTATGCTGCTCCCATTGGTTTATCTTGAGTTTCTATTCTATTGATAATGGTTGATAATTACAGTTTTCTTTCCAATTTATTGGCAGACTCTGAGAGGGTAGAGAAATTACAGCATCATTGACCTTAATGAGCCCTTTCTCTTCCAGTCTAAGGCTTTGCTTCTGGACAACTTGCAGCATGAATCTATTGTGACTTCTATGCAGGAGATGCTTATGATTGAACCCCAAGCAGTTGATGCAGAAGAGTCTATTCCTTTTCCTGGTTCACTTGCTCTTTGAGACAGAAAGTCAGAGATGACCCTGCTAAACCACGCAACCAAAAATGAATAGAAATCCTTTATCTCTGGAATAAGTGAACTTAATGCAGTCACACAACTGTAACTGCCTATGGAATAATACTACATAAGGGCAGTAGTGATTTGTGCCCACATTTCACTAATGCAAATGATCAAACAAAGTGCCAGACAATGACACAGCAGGCCTGAATTCTCATTTATACTAAGGCTTCTTTAACCTGACTCTAGCAGTATAATAAGGCTGTTAGGTGTGTTGTGAGTGATACACTGTCATACTGCTCTAAACTGACCTTCGTGTAAATGGGAAACAAGACCATTATAGCTGCACTTGTACATTTTATTCTAGTACATTTATACTTGCGCTCCAAACAAAATATTGCTTTACTGGCTTGCAGAAACTTCTGAACAACGGGTAAGGCATCCTCCATAAGCCCAAGGCTTCTGCTCAGCTCTTCTCAGCTGATTAGAAAGACTTATTCTTATCATAAGTCACTCTCCTCTAATGGGAGGCATGCAAGACGCCTGCGACAGATGAGGGCTGTGCATACAATGAGATAATGTGGGAGTGGCTGACTCAGAGCAGAAAGGGAAGACACCCTTCTCAGAACCAAGGACAGTCTTGCTTATCTACAAGATCCAGTGGGATTTTTTTTCTTCATGAGCTATGTACTTTCTGCCCAGAGAGCAATACATTGCACTGGAGGCCATTTTCCCTTCCTGCTCTCACTATCATGCCCTCTCTCTTTCCAAACCTGCAAAGGCTGTGCCAGTATAACTGCGCTGAAGCCATCGTAACTGAGAAAAGAATTCAGCTCATTATGTTTAGGGGTGACCTATCCAGCTGCACATCAATCTGCTCTTCAGAGGCATTATGTCAGCTAAAAACAAATTACAGAACTACTCCTTTTCATGGGTTTTACAGAATATAATTATATTAAATATTAGTGGCCATACTCATATGGCTCTGAGTATGTTGAGGCATTCACTACAAAGGAAGGAATGAAGCGAATGGGCTGCATGCAGTTTAAGGAACATGTCTGAAATCTTTGGTAATGATATAATGCAGTTAATCTGAATTTGATATCTAAAGCTGAACAACTGAGAAATCCCCAAAGCATACTCTTGTCATAGCTTAAGAAGGAATAATGGGTTACTGTTGTTACTATTTTATAATCCTTACTTCTCCTAAGGCTTGATTTGGGAGGTGCTCAGCAACTGTAGCCCCCAGTGAGTTACACTCCGAAAAGATCTGGCCTCCAAGTGCCATAGTGGGGTGAATCTTGGCAGGTGCAGTTCACAACCAAGCATGTGAGCCTTTCCTTCCATCTCACTGAATAAAGGTTTACACCCTCAGAGTTAGAATTTGAGCTGCAAACCTGAACTAACTTCCTCTCTGCCCCCACCTGTCCTCCTTCCTAGCCCTGAAGTTTGTCAGAAGCCACATAATGTCATCAGGCTGAATTTATGCTCAAGGTGCAACTTTCCTTTGTCTTCTGCCCCTGGGTCCAGACTGGTCCTGGGCTTTCTGTGAAAGGTCAGGATGCTTTAGATAAGACTTCAGATTTGAAATAGAAACAAGCCAGTGGAGAGTCACTCAGTCTGGGACAGAACAGAGAACACTGATCCAGCTCTGCCCTTTATGTGGTGCCTTTGATTTGAGGCAAAGACCTCCTCTTTCTTTTCTCAGCATCTACACAAGGCAAGCTACGGTAATAACCAACAGGCAATTACAGGAGAAGGGAGGTCATGACCAAGCCACACACATGTAAGCAGTCTGTGGCAAAGTGGGGCTCCCCACCTAGCCACAGTGCTAGGTTCCCCACTTGCCATTGGGCATGCCTCCCACCTAACTCGTCTGCCATGCCTTGTTCTTATTAATTAGGATGTTATAATTAAGTGGGAGGCTGCCCATTTTATGCCCCGATGCCAGGGGGCGCGATCTATGGCTCTGAACCACCCCTACACCGCAGCCCTTGCCTTGCAGATGGCATCCAGCTAATAGTCACACCAGTCCCACGCTGGGCTCCAGAGTCCTCCTATCATGACCCCCCTTTGATCACTCCTCTCAGGCTGCTTACTCTGCCATCATTCGGGCTGCCAAGCTCCCTGTAGCTATCTCCCCTCTCAGGCATGGTCCCCCCTGGGACCTTCAGCCACAGCCTCACCTCCAAGGCCAGGCAGAACCCCAGGCCCCCTGCTCTGGGCATCCCTCGCGGTGGGCCCCTGGCCCTTTTGACCTTCCTGGTCCTGGCCCCAGCATTGACCAGTTGAGCGGCTACTCTACCTCCAGCCTCTCTCACTAGCCCCATACACTCTCTCAGGTCCACCTTCCTGGATGTGGGAGCTGGGGTACCTCACACCACGACTGGTCATCCAGGGTCTCACAGGGGATTCTCACTCCCCGAATGGAGCAGCAGGTCTTGGTGCTACTTAAGATCCTACTTTTGACCCATGCTCTTTCTTGGGCTGAGCCCCCTTTACTCGGCCTCTGGCTCAAACTTCAGCCTCAGGCATCTGAAGACCTACCTAGGCCTACTCCTCTCCCTTGGGGCTCCACACCATCCCCTTGCTTGGGGCCACTCATCTCTGCCCCCTTCACTTGGGGCTCCACACTGCCCCCTCGCTTGGGGCTATTCATCTCTGCCCTCTTCACCTGGGACTCCACACTGCCCCCTCGCTTGGGGCTACTCATCTCTTCCCCCTTCACTTGGGGCTCCACACCACCCCCTCACTTGGGGCCACAGGGCTTTGCTCCCTGGTGGTCTCAGGTGGCCGTAGCCATGCCTGGCCCTAACTACCTCTGGTGTTACGAGACCCACCTGAAGGTGAGGGCTAGGGTTAAGGCACCCCTACCTGCCCTTCACTGGGGTGATAACTGGCCTGGCATTTCCTGGGGGCTCCTGCACCACTGAGAGCCCCACCAGGCCACCCACTCCTGGCAGAGTGCAGTTTTAGGTCATGCCCAAGACCAGGAGCCTCCTAGCCATCCCCTACAGCTCCTGCCTTACCTCCAGGATGGAACCAGCAGCCTTGCAGCCAGGTGAAGTTGCTGCCAGCAGCAAACTGCTCTGTTTATATGGGTGGCCAGAGCTCTAAAATGGCTGCTGCAATGAAGCACCTGCTGGCTGCTTGGCCCCCGTCTTAAAGTGGCAGGCACTGACAGTGCCCTGCCACACACCTTCCCCCTTTAAATGGTACATGGGGGATGTTTCCCCCTGCTGTTCCTCCAAGCAGGCTCCCCTCAGAGCCTGAGAGCCCTAAGGTGGCAAGCACCCCAAAGGTGCTCTGCCACACAGTCCTTGCTCTGTTAGGTGCTGTCTAACAACTTCCAGGAATCGATACCCATGAGCCAGGCTTACTCCTGCGGGTATATTTTGAGATCTGCCACAGGAGCACCTGAGAAACGTTTGATTAAGATGACTGATGTGCTGGCAAGAAAAATAAGCAGGGGGAGAGCTCACTCCTACCTTTTGTGTCCTAGTTCTTTTGTGTAGTGTTGGCAAACCTCTTGTGAAAATGAACAAAGGTGTCTTGTGTTTCTTCAGCATGGCCTACTCCACTGCCTTGCAGAGCAGCGTAAGGCAACTTCATGTTTGCTGCCCTTCTCTAAACTGCTTCTCCTGGTTAGATCAGCAATAGAAAAACAGCAGACCCAAACAGCTTCCTTAAACCAGCAAAGCCTGCTGCATAAAAATACAGAGAACTGTCATTCACATCGCTGCATGCCACAACTCAGATTTCCAAGTTATCTGCACCAGTATAAATCCAGAGTAGTTCTTCTCGATTTCACTTACCTTACCAGTGGATTCTCCAGACTTAGACCCCAGTAACAGGTTTGTAGAACCTACCTATGTGTAACAGGTGTCTAAGAGATTCATTGCAGAGTAACAGATTCCTATCTGACTCTGAAATCAGTGGAGTTACAGCAATGTAAATCTCAAGTCTCCCAGACGAAATCAGACTTACTGATTTTAGCAGTGACTCTCTGAATTTATAGGAGTGTAACCAAAATCAGAACATGGCCCTCTTGTGAAAGCCAAGGAAGGGACCTGCATGATACAGCTTGATTAAGCTATGCAGGTGAATTCTGCACTCATTTGCTATTATCTAGTGCAGTAGATTAATATAACAGGGAAAAGGTGATATGGAACTGCATAATTATGCCTGCCTTTTATAGTGCTACCATGACCAAATTTCTTCATCAGGTTGCCCTTCTGGCTTGAAGCCCTCAGAAAACAATGGGAAAGGTGCAGCTGCCCCAAGTGTTGCTAGTGACTCCAGGACTAATTGGCTCTAAGGGAAACCACCTAGACTATAACTTTCCTAGAATGAATTACACATCTTATTCTGGCCCTTTCTTTCCACAGTTAGTGGAGCTACAGCTGTAAGAATCCCCAGAATGACACAGAGTATAGAAAAAAAAGGATTATCCTTTGTTTCTGGTGCTGCATTAGGATTCGGAAAACTAGCGCTAAATTTCTGGCTTGCCACAAGCTTCCTGCATGGCCTAGGGCTCAGTTGCAAAATGAAGACAATAAATCAGACCTATCTCTAAAGGAATAATTAATTAATAGATTGAAAGATGCTGATAGGCCCGTCAGTCTTACCTCAATCCTGGGGAAACTC
>NW_017728965.1:2038552-2049203 GCF_001723915.1 Gavialis gangeticus
TTTTTTTTTTGGTGCGGTGCATTTTTGTTTGCATGACATGGCGTTCGTGTTTGCACGAACGGCACTTTCAAGCAAGTTAAGCTCCCACGTGTCATTCCCCTCAGATTTCAGTAGGGGGAGTCAAATAATGCCAATTTACCCCCTAAAATGTCTTTCCTAATGTATTACAGCAGGAGGTGCATGTGAACCACCCAGGCTCCCCAGTCCCCGCCCCCGGACTCTCACCAGGCAGTCCTGACTCTCACTCGTAGTCTCCCCCAGGCACGGTCATGGTCATCCCCAAAATCCTTGTCACTTGCACCCACCTATGCTCAGTCGGTCTGGTCTCTCTGTCAGTACACACTCCCAAAGGCCCCATCCCAATCCCAAAGGCCAGCCTCTTGAATCCTCCCCTCCCATTCCTTTCCCTTCCCATCCCACCATGCTACAAATATATGGGGTGGGGTGGGGTTCATTAACTACAGCTGCCTAATAACTGCTTTATCATAAGAGTACCAGGTGGGGCTATGATATCATAACAGTAGCGGATGGGTGGGTGGATCTTTGTTGCCACCCAGTTGATTGGCGATTGCTGTTGATGTTGGTGGTGTTGAGGTCTTCTGGCTTTTTTTTTTTGGATCAGTTTTTCTGGACTACATTTCCCAACTTAAACTTTATATTTGGTTATACTTTCAACCTTTGTGACCCAAATTACTTTGCTTTCCTATTTCTCAGTTTCCCAGCTTTAGATAGGATCTAACAGCACCTACCAGGAAGCCTGGCTACAAGGCCCATTTAAAAAACAATAAGGTGGTCACAAAACAGGACCCATTTTTCACCAAAATGTCACCTCTATTTCTGTGAAAATTTGAACAAAAAGTTTCATCTGACACTGAATTTTGAAAGCTTGCAATCAACTCCAACCATAAGACTCTTCCGCAGCCTTGAACGCAAGATGCTGTATCATTATCAAAGCAACATCGTTATTAGAACGTTTCCAAGTTGTGGGGCAGGGAGAAATGAAAATACATGATGAGAATTGGGATGTCTTGTTCTAAAAGCTATGGTCTAGCTCAACCCGTTACAGCCTGGATGTAAGCATCTCTCAGACCAACTATTCATAGTATTCTCTTCTGGCATTAAAACTCCTGGACCAAGGGTTGTCTTTATGGCTAGGGACAGAAATTACAAATAAACTCTTATAAGCTATCAGAAACTGGTTCAAATCTGTGACACAACAGAAGTTCAGCGCACAGAAACCGCTTTCAAAGTGGCCAAAACTGGTTTGAGATGAACCTGAATGGATGGATGTAATATCAGACTTAACTGATTTAGGTTAAATTGGTTTATTGAATTTCTGTTCCAGATTCAAGTTAACTCACAGCCCCCCCCCGGATCCCAGGGTGCTTTGCACCTCCCGTGCAAAGCCCACCTTGCAGGGCGTGTGGGTTAGTCTTGATCTAATCTGTCTGCTTCAACCAAGGAGGGAGGCATGCTTTAGCACCCCATCCCCCGCTCCGGCCTGAGTCACTGCAGGATGTGGCTGCATTTCCAGAATCAACAGTGAAGGTCTGTTCACTTGCTTATCAGTTCAATCTACACAGATTAGACTAACCTGCGAAGAATGAACTGATTCAGCTTCAGGCTTTTTGACTGTCTGTACTTAGTATTTGCTGTTTGTATAGCTCACACAAAAAGTGTCCTGGACAATGACTGGTGCTCCTAGCCGTTATGCTAATGCATGTAAACAAAGAATATTAATAATAATGGACAAGGCTAAGAGTGCCCGACTGCAGGGGCAAGTAAGAGTAAGAGGTGCCCATCTGCGTTTTGAACCGGAACACAAAGGAGGTTAAAAGCTATGCAAAAAAGTGTGGGAAGAGAAGATACATGAAAGTACACATCCCCCCAAAACACAAACGTATGCAGAGCCAGTCCTCAGCTTGTATCTGCCTGCTACCACCCATTCAGTAGCTAGATATTCAGGATAGTATTGGCAGGAGACTGGCTTATCTGTCTATGTGTTATGGAGAGATAGGTGCCCACCCATGATGCACGTGCGCGCGCACACACACACACACACCCTCCCCAAGGACAGCACTAACAAGGGGGACTTTGAGAGACAGCTCCTTTTTTTAACACAAAAATAAAGGATGGTTCTGTTGAGTGCCAGGGGTCCAGTAGCAAAGTGCACAAGAGGTGAGGATCTGGGTTGTGAGTCTCCTTTCAATTACAGTGATGCAAGCCAGCAGTAAATGCACTGGAATTTCACTGGTATGAGAGGAAAACCACACCCCCAAGGCCCTTCTCTTTTTCCTGCTTGAATAATAGGTATGCCTATGAGGTTGAGGCCTTTTGTGTAATAAAGGGATGCTCTAATTACCCACAGAAGTCTCTGAGAGCTGGTTTGGAGAGAGGTGTAGTCAGATGTCCTGCAACAATAACACTGAAAGCTTCTGGGTGTGTAAGTCCTTTACTCTGTCCTGCTGTCTTCTTTCAGGGAGAACTGCCAATTTACATCAGCAGAAAATCATGGGGAGTTCTGACTTAGCGAAGACTGCACATCTGAATTGGACCCTGAGGGCCAGTTTCTACTCTTGGTTACGCTGATACGCATCTAGACTTATTCCACTGGCTCTAGAGGTTTTATGCCAGTTAAACCAGCATATATGAGAACAGAAATTGGCGGGCAAGGTCAGCTATTCCACCTAGCATATATCAACATTGTTTTTCTGGCTTTGACACAGTGGTATCAATTTACAGCCTCTGAAGGCCTGGCCGTTGGAGCTCAGCCAGCGCCATGTCTGCCAGAGCTGGTTTCACCCCTGAGAGCAGCATCTCACAGCTTGAAAAGAGAAAAACAGGAATTTTCTCAGCACATCTCAAAAATCACCCTCACCAGGACAAATACATTCTTCTCCTGGGACCATCTTCAGGCTGGATCATACTAGGGACAACAAGTATCACCTACCGGAGTAGCTACATCACCATTGTGCTTTTCTGTTCTACTCATCTCTTAACTCTCTCTGGGCCTAGTTCTTGACAGCCCTGCACCGATGCCAAGTGTCACATGTTGCTATCTCAGAGGCAAGGCATTTCACGCACACATTATACCGGTGTGAATGACTGCTCAATACAGGCCCAGGCCCTACTTCTCTATCTCAGCTGAGCCTCTGCTCCTCTTCTTTTTCTTGCCTTTCAACTACTTCACTTCCTTCAGCTAACCATTTAAGTAACCAAACTGGGGAGCAATAATGAACAGAGTCAATATGGTCGCACTTAATCACACTGTCCACTGCGTCAGTGCCTGTTTATCTTTTAGTGATGCAGCTGGTATTAGTGAGCCTTCCTGTTTGCTGACGAGAGGCTAAAACAATGCCTTCATCTTTCTCTTAAGTAGGGGTCAGTAAAGAATATTATTAGGTGATGGTAACTTGAGCTGCTCCCACTGATGAAGCCAAAATGAAGCACCATTCCCTAGCTAGTGCAGATCTTTACATCCTGCTGTTCAGCCACTCTAATTGCTGGCATGCCATGATTAGGAGTTTAAAAATTAAAGGGTCCTCAAGATTCAGAGTTAAAAAGCCTTGAAATTAATCTGACATATAACCATCATGGATTTATAACTGTAAACAGAAGGGGAATGATGGTCTTGTGCATACTGCAGCGGGCCAGGAATCAGGAGATTCCCTGTTTGGTTACAGATTTCCCTTGTGACTTCATTTTGTGACTCAGTGCTCCACCTATGAAATGCTGCTGCTTCTTTCCTGCCAGCTTTTGTCGGTCTTGTCTCTTTAGACAACCATGCTCTTTGGGGCAGGCATTGCCTCTCGCTATGCATTTGCATAGCACAAACTGGGCCCCAATCTTAGTTTGGCTCTTTAGGTGCTACCTTCAGCTACATTACAACTGAAAATATGCCAGTAAAAGAAAGCTGTTTGCTCCTGATGTGCAGGTATTGTCTGTGCCACTGTGTGTACAAAGCATTTAGCATATAGCTGGGCACTACCATACAAACATGTTGTTCGTTCCTTTTATTACTAGGTTTCAGACTGTTGGCAAACTCAGGCATACATGTTTGGGTTAGTTTTCTTCATAATCTCAAATGTTACAGGCTTAACATTTTTTTAAACAAATGCTTAGCTTCTGGAGTAACTAATTCATCAGCTCACCCAGATGTGACTTACAGGACCAGTTTAAACTCTGGTCAAGAGGTGTGGACAAAGCTAAAGCTACATTCTAGTTCCCAACCAACGTGCCTGAAGCAGGGTTTTGATTTTTGAATGGTATGATGGTAGCTCTGTTTTCTCTATATGACCTCAGCAATTATTAACACACACTCTTGCTTGCCCCTTGGTCTCTGAAGAGGACGGATGCACCGGGGGAATGAGCTCCTTCAGAGGTTTTCCCCAGAGCTAATAGTTACAGTAACTGCTTTCCTGTCAGGCTCAGTTAGGAAACAGCTGCAAAGCAGATGCAGGAGGACGGCTGCACAGCAAGTGGCCTCTGTGATTATTGGTGATCCTCAGCTTGCTTCTCTCATGTAGCATCTGATGGCTTGGCTTGATGCAGAGTAAGAAATCACCACCTTGGTCACACACCATCTAGCAAATAGCCTCTATCCCACCCGCGTAAAATCCTATGCATGTTGCAGCTACATCTGCTACAGTAACTAACCTCACCCTTACTGCCAGCCACCAGTTTCACACATAATATGAACCTCTCCCTCATCTCTGTTTGGTAAAATAAGCCCTTCTTACCTTAACACATGTACCACCGGAGGTCCTCTTCCATGAACAGAGGCCAGAACAACATCATTCTTGCCTTTGCTTCCTAGTAAATCCCTTAGTTTAACAGGGATAAAAATGTATAGGTTCCTATAGCAATTCCTCCCAGGAACTACATAAGCTAATAAAAGATGACATCTTTGGAACAAGCTGTATTAACCAGCCCTCAGTCACGAATAGATTCTCTATTAAATTCTTTAGGATGGCTGAGAAAACCCACAGAAAGGAGATCACTCTCAATTAAAGTTCAGAGGACTTGTCTTTGGAGACATGGACGTTCTCTAAGTTCAGATTCACACCTCAGGCCCAGGAGGCTGAAATTCTGAATCCTTCTCAACAGACTCTGAGCATGTCTGCTTTGGAGCTGGGTCTATGTCTGAAATATAAAGGAGCCTCCTCTCTGCACAGTCTGTGAAAAGCAACTGGGAGTGAGGGGCTAGGAAACAGAAGGGACCAGTTCTCATGCTTGTAAAGGGACTTAGCCAAAAGGACTGCCCAATTCCTGGTTATCGTCAGTTTTTTAGCTCCTGGGATAGCAACACTGGTGGAAACCTCCAGGTTAGACACGATTTGCTACTGTGCAGCATTGTCTGCAATAAAGTCCACTGCACCACTACACATCATGTGGTGCTGATGGGGGTAGCTACTTTGCCAGCAAACATGCTAGTGTCTGTGAGACATTGTAGGGAAGGAAAGAAATTTTGCAGCATTAGTTATAGTGGGTTCATCTAGAAACCACTGTTCCACATTGCTGTCAGATGATCCCTGAATGAAAACATGGTCCTTATGCCCTCAATAGAATCACATGCTGTTCATGCCCATCTGAAGCCCTGCGCACGCATGTTAAAATCCATGGGTCAACACAGACGAGAGCAACTGTTACTGCTGTTGCTCGTAAATCACTGGAAAGCAAAGACAAGTGTCCTAAAGCCAGTGTCCCACAGGGCACTGTCATTATCTTTGCTGAATTTCTGATTCATAAGCACCTGCTTTCTTGCCCCAACTGCCAACATCTCGGCTCTGCAAAGCACTCCTCATAATTGTTTTGGGTATCTTTCACCTTTGCCAGCACATAATGCTCTGTCAGTGCCAACAGGATGCCCTGAATCCTGGAATTTCGCCAAGGCCCACGCGCTTTCCAGACACAAAAAATAACTGGGCCCATCCTGGCAGTCCCAATAGGCAGAACATGGAATGAAGAGAGAAGATGAGCTTTTCTCTTAGCCCCTGATGCAAACACCCCGATCTAAAACCTCTTAACTATGATGAGACTCTTCTCTTCTCCTTTCATGGGCTTTGGACTAGAACCAGGATCAGAGGCTAGGGTTCACTGGCAGGTGCAGTACAGTAATGGGAGGAAGCTTGTACTGATGCTGCTTTCTAGACATGAACAGGGGATGTTGGTGTGCCCAGCTGTCACTGCAACTTCTTTTACCAGCACTTGCATTCACTGAAGCAAGACCCGAACAGTCGGAAACCCGGTTTTCCTTTTGCTGTAATTCTTCTGTCCTAGAATTCCCAAGAGCTGCGCCACCGGGTTGTCTGCAGCCTGAGCTTACATAGTTCAAATGGCTACCAATCTCTCTCAGCTTTAGGGAAGAATGGCTTCCACTGAGAAATGCCTATCAAGGCAGAGCCTGTGCTGGAGAATATCAAGCCATCCGCACTTGACAGAAACTAAAATACATTTCCTACTACACTGATCTCATCCCAACTCCTGGTCCACCACGACATACTAGCTGCATAATGGCTCTACACTGTGACTGCTCTCATCCCCACACTAGGTTAACTCAGCATTCACAGCTAGATGCCAATCACCCAAGCTATAGCAAAGACAAGTTCCCTAAAGTAAAAGTAAGTGCCTGCCATTACATCCCCAGTCCCACTTTGGCTCAAAAGCAGCAAACTCAGCATTTCTGATGGCTAATATGATAAAAAGCACTAGATGCAAATTACTAACAAACAGGCTTTCCTGGCCACTAACACAAGGTGAAAGAAGTTGCTTTAGCTGCCAGTCAGGATATGCTTGTGTACGAGAGAGAGACAGATGGAGGCTTCTTCTTCACTGCTAAGAAAAGTTTGGTTTTTACTACAGAGCAATTAATCCACATTAGTGATCCCGTACAAACATAGAGGGGAAAAAAAGCACTTTAGTTTTAATGGGAGGCCAAGTAGGTGAGGCCAGCCATGGGTAGGAGGTCATGGTGCTTGCCTCATCTTGCTTGCCTAGAGGTACATCTAAAGTGCCTAGTCTCTATGTTTATGCACAATGTGTGCCAGTCACCCAACAGGGAAAACCTGCCTTTTTGCAGGAGTGAAAACATAGTCAAAGCCTGTGTGAGTTACAGATGCAGAGTCTTGAGTCTGTGCAAGAGGAAGAATGAACTGTGAGTGCAAGCTTGTGCGAGTGTGACAGGGAAAGGAAAAGGGAGAAGCAGCACACATTTGTAAGAGCATGCGTGTAAAAAGCCCACTGACTGTAGAACTTTACCTCATTTCATGGACTACCTAAATTACCTCTGCAGCTCTGGCCTGATGTAGAGCAAGTCTGTTTAAAAAACCGCTGGCTTCTCAGAGTCACATCTGGTTTCCGTAAAGAAATGAGACACACAATCCCATTCCTTACCTGTTTCATACCAGACTTGACTCTTTATTCTTGATTGTTTAACATGTCCAAGATCTTCGAGGAAGGTTGAAAGGACCCGGTTTTCCAGACCACGTGCATGCTTTCTCCACTGTCTGCCAATGAGGGCTTTATAAGGTGTCTCTAGCTGGGTGCCTTAAGATTGGAGTAGTTAAAATATCTAGTCACTTTTGAAAAACTTGGACTATTATAATAAAGGAAGGAAGGAACATCTAATAAACCCCTGAGTGCTGGATAATCACAGTTTCAATTCACACTGACAAGACTTCCTTATATTAAAGTTTAACTTTGTTCTCAAAACCAAACTAAGGCCCTGGTCCTATGACCTGAATCAATGACAACAATGTGGTTCTGCCTGGGTGCAAGGGTCATTTATAGGATCATGGTGTATGGGAGAAGCTGCTGACTGCTCACATGTGTCAGCCACTGGGAACACCAACTCCACAATCTGATTCTCTGAGGTACGTTTTCAATCTAAGTGAAATGAAATGAAATGAAATGAGATTAGCAAGGGACACAGAAGGAAAAAGAGTTAAGCTAATGCTGTGCAGATGTATGCAATATGATAAAGTGAGCGTAGACAGTGTACGAAAGGATATAAAACACCCAGTGGAAGCTTTTTTCAGGGTTGGGTAGCAAGTCAGGCTAGTTTTGTGCATAGCCTCACGGGTATTAAAGTCACTTTAGTAAAGGTACAAGTTATTGCTGAATACTGGCCCTGATTCTTGACTGCCTTGTGCAGTCACTGACACCTATGAGAGTAAGCATTACCATGCTGATCTGCCAGTATTTTGCACTGACTATTGAGGGCAATGGAGAAGCACAGTGAGCCTTGGAAATGGCCGTCTAAGAGAAGAGTGGAGAACCAGCCCAGAGCCTGTTTCCTCATCCATAAAATAGAGGTAATAAAATTCCTCCACTTTGTCAAGTGCTTAGAGATCAGTGAATGAAAAATGTCTACATAAAGGATATGTAACTGTGGTGTTACACTCTGCATAGCAACAGGTGGCCATCTCTCAAGTGAAAAAATCCCCCCTCCCCCATATGTACAATTTAATCTCCTGCCCTCAAAATTATCTTTTGCAAGCACATGCAGTTTGACCCACATAACATTCTCCAACCCCTGCTGTCTGGATGGATCCAACCTATCAAGTATACACATCCACTCACATGCCCACATTTAATTTCCCCTAGGCAACTGGGATAGAGTATGAAGTTCATTCCCAAAAAATTCCTCTCCAATCCATGGAAACGTGGGCTTAATACCATGCATTTCCTATGGCAATCCAGAGAATGGGGCTTGATTTGGGCATCATCTGAGCTGAACACGCAAAATGATCTCTGTTGATGAGCACAAACAGGTAAATAACCTTCCCAAGTGAGTGTAGAAAACAAATGCTGTCTATTATGATGAGTGAGCAAGTTTGAATAAGTGGTTTAATGCCTTGGCAAGTCAGTTAAGGCATAACTGGTTTGAATTGGCAGTCCCACCAGTTCGAGTGTTCCCTGTCTGCAGTCGTACCTCATTCAAAATTCTTGCCCGCCTTTAAAAACATCAAAGGGAAAAAGCTTTCCAGTCTCATCCTGACGCTTAGAAACATCCCCTTGGTCATTCTCATTTGTGGGCAAAGGCCTCAGGACATTGACTAAAGAAGAGCAAGTTCTGATACCCTGAAGAAATACTTATAAAAAGAAGAGTAAGCAAAATTTGCTGGACTCATACTTGTACATTGCAGCAACATTATTATAGGCATGTTCAGAGCAGTGTTTGAGCTTTGTCTTCATGTTTTCCTTGCCACACCCTTCTACAGTGGGACTATCACCAGGCAGCAGGCAGGGAGCCAAGGCCCAGGCAAAGTTTGTCATCAGAAGGTGCCTTTCATGGCCACAGGTCTGCATGAGCCCTCACTCCAATTTGAAACCCAGCCTTTCCACTGACTGAACAGAACCAGCTCTCTGGAGGACACAAGTCCTCCGTGAACAAGAGTGCTACTGGCAAAACGCCAGTGCGGACATGCTCCAGTGACACAGCAATGTCAGCGGCTGGAAGCCCTGGGCTCCTACCCAGAGTGCACTGGGTCTTCTGCCAACACAACCTCTCATAGTAGGCATACATGGCACAGGAAGACGCAGTCAAGTGTGCACATGCTCTGGTGACATCACCGTGTTGGCAGCTACGGGCAAAATGAACTCCTGGCAGCAAAACTTTCTAAAGTAAGAAATGTCTGGAGGAGCAGAGGCAGATGGATGTTTTGGTGACCAGCTGTATGGGCTTGATTCTGTTCTCCTTTATACTATAAGGACTTAAGAGAAACTCCACTGGCGTTAGACCTCAATTCAGGAGTGCAGTTTGGGGTATGATTAACTTTACATCCGTGTGTAAATCCAGCCCAACTCAGCAGAACACTTAACAAACTTAAGTCTGTGCTTACAGTTAAATACGTGTCACATATTTTGCTAAATGCAACTACCCTGGTATGAAACCAGTGTAAGGGGAAGGAGAATCCATCCTGCATTTGAGTGAATATCTCAGTAATGTGCAGTATTTATTATATGTTAACTACAGAGGGTCAAGCACTCTGTAGTTCGTGTGGACTAAACTTACTGCATTCCTCCACGTCATTAAGGACTCCATGAATTTCCATATCGCCAAGCCTCTCTGTGCCACTATTCCATTCTCCTCTCTTCCTGCGTTTCCCTGAAACTCCCCCAAATCTTATACCCAGCAGAGGTTCTTCATGCCCCGCATTCTCCGCTCTTCCCCTATCTGGGTCTCCCATTCTCTCCCCATATCAGAAACAGAACGCCTGTTGCCTCCTTTCCTTCTCGCCAGATCCTCTGATTCCTGCTGTATTCAATTTGGTTCAGGACAGAGAAATTATTTAAGTTGTCAACATGTTAAACATTGCTAAACAAGGGCACTGTTATATTGGAAGGTATTAACTGGAGATAGCAACCATTTTTTTTCATTTGTAGACAACTGTAGACGTTTTGTGCTTCTCCTCATTTCCTTGTTTATGGTTTTCTGATTTCCCCAAATACCAGTGGGGTTTTGGCCACTGATGCCTAAAACATTCCTGAAAATTTTGGAATGGATCAGATATGGTATCCAAAACTTGCCATGGTATGCACATACACACAGACAGATACAGAAAGTTGAGTGTACAGGCTTGGCCAATAATTTAGAATAAGCAATTTTATTCGTGCAGACTGAAAGCTCCTGTATGCCACATGCTATGCA
>NW_017728965.1:2054203-2054629 GCF_001723915.1 Gavialis gangeticus
TGGTATGCACATACGCACAGACAGATACAGAAAGTTGAGTGTACAGGCTTGGCCAATAATTTAGAATAAGCAATTTTATTCGTGCAGACTGAAAGCTCCTGTATGCCACATGCTATGCAACTAAGCACACAGAACCAAAAGCAAGGACAAGTGGTCTAATAAATGAATTTCACAGCTCAAGTCTCATCCAACATTCACTAAAATTCACAGAACAATTCCTATTGATTTGAAAGCACTTTTGGACCAGGCCAAACTAAAGCAGACATACGACTTTCCCCAGACAATACAATATAATGAGACTCCAAGCATAAAATAACAGGGAAAGTGCAATGATAATGAAAGCAAGTTGTATTTTCAGTGATGTAAGAATTAATTACAGACTACAAGACTCCTTAAGGAGACGATCCTCCAAGCCCAAAGGAAGGT
>NW_017728965.1:2054640-2060128 GCF_001723915.1 Gavialis gangeticus
AGGTCCCTTCCGACCCTAGAAACTATGAAACTATAAAATGAATGAGTCATTACATTAATTACTGTAAATGTAGACACAGGAAGATTAATGTATCAACTGAAAAAGAGAGAGAGAAGAGAAGAAACAAGATAAAATACAAACACAGCCTCCTGTCCCAAACTTCTGATTAACATGGTTTAAGCTAAAGATGTTCAAATAACCCTAGGGTATTGTCAGCCAGCAGGAGAGTTGTTTGCTTAGTTTCAGTGGTGCCTATAGGATTTAGGCACCCATCTCCCATTAACTTTTGGATTCTCTATTACAGGAAGTTAAAAAGATTTCTGCATACATCCCTGTAGAAAGCGTTTGTGAAGAAAAAAAATGCTTGCTGTATGCTATGTTTTGTATGCAATTTCAGTATTCTGACTGGGTACATTTAAATCAACGGAGGTGTAAGAACAGAAGTAGTTTCTGAGTAATCAAAGAGAAAAATTTTAGCATCTGGACATTTTTTCAAGCATAATTAAAACCCTTTGTTTCAAATTCTAAGATGGCTCAAAAACGATAAGTGGAATTTTACCAATTTTTTTGCTACTATAAAATACACATCTTCCAGCTAAGGACAAAGCTGGTAATTTGTATGAACAATTATTATTTATTAATGATGAGTTATAAAATTAATTACTATGTATTTACTCACCTTATAACAAACATACCAATCTATAGATTAAATGCCAAATCATGGAGATGACAACATTGCCCCAGCATATACCTTCTTAGCAATCATATTTTCCTCTCCATACCACATTTGTGTGCATAAGGAATTTAACACACATTCATGTAACTATCTAAAGGTGATTTTAGCTCTGAAGAAAATACTTCCTCCAGCAGATACTACGCAACTACTTTAAAGCTTCACTGCCACTTAGTGGTAATACAAAGCAGTACTTTCTTGCCTAGATTATTTTTGGGTTGACTGTTAATGGCTCTGTTTCTAAAGAGGTTGTTCCTGGATTCAGGTGACACCCATTTATTTCAGGAGCAGAGGAGCTGGGACACTGTCCTAACAAACTAAAATCTGAACTAAGCAGTGGTGCTTCAATGACTCTATGACGGGACTGTTTTCCAATTTCTGGACATGTTTATCATTCAGGGAAGGTGAAGAAATGTAGATCCAGTTGCCAAAGTCCCATTTATTACTACAGATGCTCCAAGCACATGTTCACATTTGAGAAAGGAAATGAGTTCTCACAGCTTGGCTGGGAGAAGGGAAGTCTATGCCTGTGTGCTCTCTTCTTCACTGACACTTGACTGTCTGTATGATTGGGAGCAAATCATGACAGCTCTATCTACACCTCTTGTAAATGGGGATAAAAACACTTCTGTACTGCACTTGTAGGTCATATAGGGCAATTTCTCCAACTCGGAAGCCTAAAGTTAAGTGTCTGCATTCATATTAAGGTATATCAAAGGCACTGGTTAGGACCTGTTGTGCAATCTTAGGCAAATCACTTCATTTCTCTGGGCTTGTGATTTCCTTCCCACTCTTTGACTCCTCTACTTAGATGGCAAGTTCTTTGGAGCCAGCATTGCCACTTATTACATGTATATACAGCATATAGTACAATGGCCCCCTGATCTTGACTAGTACCTGCAGCCCCTATGGTAATAAAATCTCATGGTGTTCAGATGTGCTAAATATCTTCAGTTCTCACTGAAACCCAAGTTCAGTTTCCACTTACACTGTTGTAAATCCAGAATGATGGAATGCTCAGTTACGAGTAGGAGAGCAGTAGTTGGCCTACAATATATGATAACATCCTCAAGCCCAATTAAGGTACATTTTGAAGTGGTGAAGCTAGGATCTGAGACTTTGGGACAAAGCTTGCCTATTTCTGAATCGGAATAAAATCAGAACTCTTTATCTGGACCCCTACCTGTTTTGGGCTTGCAAACTCAAAATCCAGACTCCTAAGCCCATCTCGGTATTGTTTTGGTTATTTTCTAACTATAGACAAGTAGGGAAAAAAGATGGTTTGAGCCAACATTACAGTTCTGTAATGGGCATAGGTGGCAAACAACCTTGGCCATTCCTTCTAGTGCCACAGCTTTTGTTCTAGCAAAGATTTATGGTAAAGGTCATCAGAAAGTTGCTAGCATCTGTTTTGTTGTCATCTGGTACCTGCTAGAAAGTTAATTTATCATTAATGACTTCAGGGCCTGGCGAGAAATGACAGCTCTTGACAGACAGACAAAGCCCCTGGGGATGCTGGGAAGAAGACCACCCAGACCACTAGACCCCTAGCTGTAATACCTAATCTAGGAAAACACTGCTAATGAAGAATGTATCCTTCCTTCCAGCATGGATCAGAGGAGAGAAAAGTTATCTTGATAACCTGAGGCTACCTGATTAACCTCAGACCCCTTTTTCCTGTGTGCATACCAAAAGTGAGGTTCAAAAATCACACTTGCAGATCCAGAGGAAGCCCCCTTAACTGCTCTGCCAAAATGCCCCGCAAAACACTGGTGCTGGAGGGAAACACAGGCCAAATAGCCAAGAGAGCATGCTAGATCAAGACAACCAAAAAGAAACAGGGGCCAGTGCTAAGAACACAGGTGCTTAAATAAACCTACTGTAGTTTCTTCTTGAAAGGACCCTACACTCTGGGATTCACGTAGCCAGGAGGACATGTGCTTGTTGAACACATACAAGCACCTTTAGACTACAGCGAGTGTTGATTCCCTGTTGAAAAGATATTATCCAGATGACTGATCTGGAGGAATTTCATATACGAAGTTTAACAAAGCCAGTACGTGCTAAATCCTTCTGGTGAAATATTGCCTTACAAAGCCATATATCAACCCACCACTGCTTGGCACCTGTCAGTGCTGCATATAACAAGCTACAGTGCCTTCTATGGGGAAGATGCTGTGTGTAGCTACAATACAGCATGTTGCTCTGTCATGCTTCAAGCAACAGATTCAGGGAAATGTTGTAAAGTTCTTTGTGACTACCTGGCTTCAAACAGGCCACCTCTTCTTTTGTATATAGTCCATGGTAAATATTTGCCATTGCTCCGTAAGTAAAGGCATAGCTACTACCACCTGATGTTTAAGTTGGTTGTGTACAAACTAGAGAAAGGATTCAACCTCCAGGTTATTGGTTCAGTCCTGCCCAGGCCAGTAGCACCAATATTGTTACCATTTGATGTCTGTCCAGCAGTCCATAAAATGTGGTGGGTCTCAGTCTATTTCCTTCTGGATAGGTGTCTAAATTAATATAAATAACACCTACTTCTGATGTAGCGCACTTCATCAACGGATCTCCATGTTATTTCCAGTGGGAGGTAAATACAGTTATCCCTGTTTTACAAATGGGCAAACTGAGGCTTAATTAGGGAGAGTTGCTTGTAACCTGGCAGGTTTAATGTTGAGCAAAAGGAAGTAAGGAATCCTGACAGGAATTAATTCAAGTGTGTAAGAGAGTTTGCCATACTGTTTCCAAGAGGGTTAAAGTGTCGAGATGTCATGTTTACAGACACCACAGAAAAAACACAAGGAGGTCACTGTGTCAATCTCTAGCCCAGGAAAGGTAACAAAGCAGCTGAATACACAGACCTACTCCAAGCAGTGATGCAAATGGGTAAGAATGGAAACACTGTTTGACTGAAAACATCATCCCCCCAGCAAAAAAAACTTTCGCTATTCTGAAACTGCAGCTCCGTATGCCATTAGCTTTCTTTGCAACAAGGGCACGCTGCTGGCTCATATTCAGCTTATTGTCCTTTGTAACCCCCAGGTCCTTTTCTGCAGAGCTGCTGCTTAGCCAGTCAGTCCCTAGCCTGTACCAACGCACGTGAATGTTCCAACTTAAGTGCAGGACTTTACACTTCTCCTTACTGGACCTCACGACCATGTCTGGATGAGCATGGCCGTGCGGTATGTGGCACAGCAGACCCATCTGTGGCACCACACACCTCACATTCAGGTGTTCTCCATGTTGCAAGATAGCAGGCCAGGGACGGCGAGTGGGTTTGACACCAGGAGAGGGTCTGGCTCCTGGCCAGCTGGCAGGATTGCTATGACTGCAACCTGAGAAGCCCCCACGACCCCAGGTAAGGCTGCTGAGGCCAGCACAGTTGCTGTACCAGCCTCCCCTACCTCACCCAGGGAACCTGCTGTACGCCACGGGGCACGTGACACAGGTGTCCCCCAGGGACAAGTACCAGCGGCACAAGGTATACCACTGCTTCTTGTCCCTGGGTAAAAAAATATCCGTGCTCGTGTGGATGCCGCCCATGAGATTTCTTTTGGTTCAATCTCCCAATCTGTCAAGGTCTCTCTGAATCCTAGCCCTACCCTCCAGTGTATCCATTACTCCTCCTAGCATGGTGTCATCTGCAAACTTTCTGAGGGTGCACTCCATCCTATCTTCCAGGTCACTGATGAAAATATTGAACAAAGCCAGCCTCAGGACCGACCCCGGGGCACTCCACTTGACACCAGCTGCCAGCTAGACATCTGAGCCCAATTATTCAGCCAGTTTTGTACCCACTTTTCAGTCCATTCATCCAACCTGTACTTTCTTAGCTTGCTTGCTCCTTCTATAGTGCCTTCCATCTGAGAAAGTCAGAGTGCACTGGGAACATTCATTAATCAAATTTCACAAATTGCAATGTGGAACAGAATGTGGCAGAACAGGAACACTTTTGGTTTTGTAGTTCAATGAGTTTGTAACTGGACTGACACCCCAGCAGATTATAGGTTAGGCTTCTGGATAGATGTAGTGTAAATACTAGCACCCTGTCACCCTGTCCATATTAGAAAGCCCATTGCTCCTACTGCTACTCAGCCTCTCTCAACAGAGGTGCAATAGTGGGAGATAAAACAGAAGTCTAGTGTAGATTCTAATATAGTCCTCCATGGTTAGCTGAAAAATCTATCTCCGGGGCTCGTTTCACAGTGAGTCCTCCAGCAAAAAACAGAGTAGGTACATTTACATAAATGTGGAGTCCCATCGAATTTGGCAGTTGATGAGCGAAAAGATTTTTGCATGAGATCTAAGCTCAGAGTAAAATTACTCCAGGCCTCGAGTTGAGCATATGCCTGCTTGTCCCAGTGTGATTTGTTTTATAACTGTTCTTAGAAACCATATTCTATAATTCCTGTTAGGAATTACCTATTATATTGTCCATGTCAGTGATACAGTGCCCAAGACAGGTTTCATACAAAACTGACCTCAGATATTTCCTTGTAAAAATAAGCCAAATGCAACTCCATTTAATCTTAAATGAAGTGTACAAAACCTTTAGTTGCCTGCTAAATAGCAGGCTCCCCAACTTACACCTTCTGGTATTCCCAGTTAATAGATATGAAGAAAAACAGAAATACCTTATCAAATGCAGTCCAGCCAGGGGTGTAAACATTATGCAGTTATCAGGTCCAGCACACACAAAAGGTCCATTGTTGATAGAAAGACTCACAGACAGCACTGACCCAGGAAATGTGG
>NW_017728965.1:2065128-2084955 GCF_001723915.1 Gavialis gangeticus
CGGGTGTAAACATTATGCAGTTATCAGGTCCAGCACACACAAAAGGTCCATTGTTGATAGAAAGACTCACAGACAGCACTGACCCAGGAAATGTGGTCAAACACCTGAAATTATTGAAATTGCATGGTTGAAAAGCTAACATTACTGCCAACCTTTGTCTTCAATAATTTCTTCCTTGGTTCCATTTTAATGGCCTCTTCAACTGTGGAATAGAACAGAATTGCACCCACTGACATCTACACGGGTGACTTCTGCATGTTAGTTGGGTTAATGTGTATACTTCAGGTGGATTGGCAGATAAAGACAGGAATAAAACGTTGTAGCGTGGTATTTGGGAGGACAATGTCTTTGTTAAGTTGCACCTGAATTTGTAACTGAAAGGTTCTCCTGGTATGTTAGTCAAAACAATCTAGAGTCTGAGCTTCAAAACTCTGGGTCTAATCCTACAAGTACTTCCATATACAAGAATCTCAAGCATAGAAACGTTGTCAGGATATGGTCTGAACAACGTACACAACAAAATTCTCTGAAGCCAGTATGGTATTGAGTTTGATGGGGCGAGAATTTCACTTATATTGTTTTCATAACATGTAACATTGTCCATATGAAAGTCGCAAGAGGGGCCTGACCTTTTTGTAAAGTTTGTGCGTGGCACCGCCATCTCGATACACACACACGCATATATATGTTTGCATGTGTATGTGTATGTAAACACATAAACACTGCAAACCATATATACATACACATATACAAATCAGTGTATGTATATGTATATAGTGTATATACACACACACTGATTAACATTTAAAGTGTAACATTCATATATATTTATACATGTATATACATATACATGTATATATACACACACGTGCATGTGTGCATATATATGTGTGTGTGTGTATATATATATATATATATATACACACATATAAAAACAGAGTATCTTCAAAAGCTGGGACTTGAAGAAAAAACACCCACCAGGCAAATATTTGTAATACTATTGGTTCACTTACAAAATTATGTTTCCAGTCTCTCTCTCAGTGGAGAAAAGCATGAAAAATAAATTCAAGGGGACTCCAAAGGCTCAGAAAACAAAGCAGCAAACAAAAATAAAAGGAACCCATCACTGATGATTTTAAAAGAAACCAGCCGCAGACTTACTAAGCCCTCATCCGCCCACATCTCCGGGCAGTTTCATGGGGCAGCATCCACTGACTCGGTGGGCTCATTTGAGGGCCGGTAGCCAGCATGCCCTGCTCAGTGACCCCCCCTTGTTATGAATCTTTGCCCCACACTGCCCGGCCTGTCAGCCTCAGCTGTCCCAGGGAATGAAAGGCTGTGCCCGTACTGCCCTCCCTGATTAAAGGAAGGCTTAACTGTTCCCTCGGTGGCTCTAGGCCCACACAACAACAGGCCTGAGCGGTGCTGCATGTCCGCGGCACTGGTGTGATCAGTGCGCAGGGCCTCTGCTGAGCACGCAGCCATGGCCCCCAGAGTGGCGCAGAGCAGGGAGACGCTGCAGAGCCAGAGGCAGAGGCAATGCACGGGGCTTGGCAGTGCTAGGGAGATGGCAACCACAGGTCACCTGCCTGGACGGAGCAACACCTGCGTGGCCTGCACTGGGCCCCCTAGGCCATGCCCTCGCCCTCGCCCTCGCTCTGCCAGCGCCAGCCCTCCGCGCATACGCTGTGCCGCCCCGCCTGCCTCAGCCACGCCCCAATTCTACCGTAGCTTGCGGTGTTCTCCTTCCGGCGCGTTTACGTTACATCCGGCGGAAGACCCGGAAGTGGGAATGTTGAGATGTCTGTATGCGTTCGGACGGCGCCGGTCCCGGGCCGAGCCGGGCCAGGACCCGTAGGTGAGCGCGGACCCCGGGGCAGCCGCCGCCCTCTCCCGGCCGGCGCGGTGCTGGGCTCGGACTCCCGTGTTCCCTGCGGGGCTTTGAATGTGAGCCCACGTGGCTTCCCCCGCCATGCCCCGGCCCTGGCCCTGGCCCTGGCCCTGGCAGGTCAGCAAGGAAGGCAGCGGGGCTGTGCCTGGCAGCGGTGCCTGGCCCAGACAGTCCTGGGCGGCCCGCAGAGCCCTTCGGTCGGGGGCGACGGGGAGTAAGTTGGGGCTGGTGGGCTGAGTTAGGTTTTTGGTTGTAGCCATGATGGTCGAAGGACACAGGCAGGCAGGCAGGAGTCCTTGGGTAGATGTGGACTTTTTTATTCGATCAAGGGAGTATCTGGATAAAAGTTAGGGCGCAGTCACTTTTCTTCAGGCAGAGGGTGTTGCATAACTCACAGGCTACGTGAGTTACATGCTCCTCTGACCTGCCTGTGGGCAGCATGCCCTTCTTCTGTGGAAGGAACGGTAAAACACATTCAAATCGGCGCCCATGCTCTCTGCCATGGCCTCTGCCAGCTTTGAGAAATAGACGGTCCCCGAGTCCTGTGCCGTGGGATGTTGTGTGGAAAGCAGACTGAGAAGGAAGAGGATGAGTAGTTTTTTCCAGTTGCTGTTGCTCAGTGGCTTTGGGGTATTGCAGATACTTTTGCATAGCTAAGGCAGGTGAGATGGTAACTACATAAATGAGGTGTTGGAAGTGGTTCAAGGTTCGGGGCGGTGCTAGTTGGTGCAGTGTCTTTTGATGGCTTTGGTTTTTTGAGCCCAAGAGGGGGAAACCTAATATGGGTATGAGCAGGTTAAAATACCACAGTTCCTTGTGCCAGAGTCTCTTGGAGCTTGAAGGTATTTGGATTTACAAATTCTTCTTGGTGGCTGAATTGGAAGAAGAGGCCTGGAAGGGACCTTGGGAGGTCATTTAGTCCAACCCTTGCTCAAAGCAGGAACATTATTGCCCTGTGTCTAAAGCTCTCAGCTGGGTGTCTGTTTAAGTAGCACTTAAACCTCTGTTGAAAGGGATTCAACCCCCTGGAACCTGGTAATCAGGTAATCTGGTAATTGGGTCACCTGGTCCAGGGCTTAACCACTCCTGTAGCTAGAAAGTTTTTTTCTGACATTTAATTTTCTTTGTTGCAGTTTAAGGCCATTACTTCTTGTCCTGTCCCCTTCCTTGTCCTTGTCCATGTAATGATGGCTGAGGTCAAGTTGGACATGTGTGGCTATAAACAGGAGTTAAAAATTCAAGTTGATTTATTAAATGAGTGTAAATTTATCATTTCAGAAACTTGAACTCTAGGTACGTCTAATGCTGTACCCCCGCTCCAAAGAAGAAAACCCCAAAACCTGGAAGTCATTTGAGGTATAGCCTCTGATTACTTGTTCTTCTACCAATTTTTGTGGCTTCAAAAATAATATTTAAAAGTTAATGTCTGCTATGTGGATGTAAAACTATACAAACAGGCAAAATGTTATAAAAGATGCTGTCAAAGGCACAAAAGAGTATCTTCTCTTCCTGGTGTAAGTGGTGTTTGTAATGGGATTAATAATAAAGATTTTGCTGATGGGCAGTTTGCTTTTATTAAAGTGTTAACCAAGGTATCCAGATCAAATTCCAGTTTTGCCTCCCTAAATTCTCTCTGCAGTTATAACTTGATTCGCAGTCGTTCGGCACTTCCCCTTCTGAGTTTTTCATGTGGTGTTGCTGTGCAGTGTTACAGCTGCTGTGTTCCATCCCAGAGACAGCTACATTTCCATGGTAAGTGTTCCTTGCCCATAATTTGTACAGTATGTGTTTCTGGCTCTTGATCCTTCAGGGACATCAGTATGGGCATACCTTCCAGCCCTGCAGATCCTGGGGGAGGATTGGAGAGTAAAGTTTCTAAAAGCTCTTTGGAATCAATTGTGAAGAAATCTTCATGCAAAAAGTGTTGCTCATACACAAAGCCTGTGGAGACAGCAGTTTATTTGAATGTTGATGTTATTATAACAGTTCCAAACTAATGTAGTCAAAACTTACTTGTTTGGGAGGCTACCACTGCTGCTGGAGAAATGCTACTGCCAAAGATTTGCTGTGGAAAATGAGCTTATCTTGCAGATGCATTGCAAGGTGTGCATGAAGGCCAGTTCAATAAATATCTGGCTGTATTTGGGCTCTTGCAAGGAAAACTACAAGACCGGTCTCTGACAGGATTGTCCCTTTAATATCTCTAGCATCTTTGTCGCACAGGAATGGAGGAACAGTGGCTCTGCCGAGGATCTATGTGCCTTATAAAACTGGCATATCTGGCTGATATTGGAACACCAGTAAATTCTGCTTTCTGTCTGTCCTGATTTGGATTTTCCCAACATGGGGAGGTGAGAATCGGAAAAATCGTCCAATAACAAATCAAGTAGAGGTATAGTTTGAGCCCAGGGTCCAAGAAATCTTAAACTCACCCTGGTATTAGAAAATTTAGTGCTTCTAACTGGAGATGAAATGAACCTCTTGTTTTTTTTCTTTATTTTATCATTGAGGACAATACCAACCACCTCATGGGTGGATTAATTAATGTAGCTAATATTTCTCTCTGTGTTTCAGGATCAGCATCTCATGTTTGTTTCCTGCTTCCTGGCACTTCAGCATCTCCCCAGTGGGATGTCCTCGCATACTGAACACCACTTTACGGCAGATTGTTGTTATTGGTATACTCGCTGCTGCTGTCTCCTTGCTGTATTACTCCCTTGTTGTTATCCGGAATAAATATGGGCGTGCATACCGGGATAAGAAGTTTCACAGGTGAGAACTGAGCATAGTCTTGAGGGCAGGAGAGGAACGTGATCTAGAGACCCCACATTTACTTCAATGTATTGGATGAAGGTTGGGTTTGTTGGACCATATGTAGCAGCTTGGAAAAACAGATGAGAGATTTAAGATCTTCCCAGCTGAAAGCATCTTGTAAGAGTTATCACTAAAACTTACTAATATGAGGTGACCTGTCACACATGGAGAGTAAGAGTGATAACTCGTAAGTTGTCTTATAAGCAAGATTTCTGAGTTCTGTTTTTGGGCATGGGTAGACACTAGGGCTGTGCGAAACGGCTGTTCTGTTTCTGTTTTGGATTCGGCCATTTTGGAGGACAGTAATTTGTTTCGGATCGTTGTTCCATTTCAATTCGACCGAATCTGTTTCGGCATTTGAATTCTGATTTTGAGATTTGGATCAGCTGGGGAGAGACGGGTACAACTGGATGGCTGCAGGTGCTTCTGTGGCTCCTTCAGCTGTGCCTGCTTCTCCCTGGGTGGGGGAGCTGTGGGAGAAGCCCTCATGGCTGACCTGCCCGGCCCCATCCCCTGCCAGGCGCCAGCCTCCTGGCACTTTAAAAAAAATAAAATAAAAAAAAGCCCCACATTCACCAGCTACAGCAGCAGCAATCAGGGCCTCTGGGGGCTTGTGGCAGAGCTCCCCTGTGGGGCAGCAGGGATCACCCCTTGCCCTGCTAGGCACCTGCGCTGCACCTGTCACATTGTGCAGGTGCAGCGTGGCTTGGCAGGATACTGTGCACTGTTTGGGCGGCTCCAGCAGTCAGTGGGAACCCAGCACCTCTCAGCCCCAGTGGTCCCAGCTCCCAGATAATGCACAGCGCCCTTCTGAGCCATGCTGCACCCGCACCATTGGGCAGTTGCCTCATGGGTGCCAGGTGGGGGATGCAATCCCCGCTGCCCCCCACTGCTTTGTGCTGCATGGGGAGGCTCTGCCATGAGCCCTCAGAGGCCCTGGTCACTGTTGCTACAGCCGGTGAGTGCAGGCATCTTCTTTGCTAAAGTGCTGGAAGGTCGGGGGTTTCTCTCATGGCTCCTCTGGCTATGCCTGCCTCTGCCTTGGTGGGCGGGAGCCAGGGGAGAAGCCTCCATGGCTGCCTTTCCTGGCTCCATCCCCCAGCTTCCTGGCACTTAAAAAGGAGGTCTGTGGGGCTGTGCCAGACTATAGTCTTGGGGGCATTTCCAAAACGTTTCGGATGGTTTTGTTTAGTTTCTGAGATGGTTTGGAGTGTTTCGTTTGGGATTTGGTGTTTTGGGCGCTGAAACAGAAACAAAATGCCTGATGAAGTTTCGCACAGCTCTAGTAGGCAAACGGCTGACTGACAGTTAAAGGGAGAGAACAAGGGTTTAATGTTCAGCAGGTGAGTAGTAACTGCCTATGCGTCTGCTATGCTGTGGTAAATGAAAGCTAATTCATACCATCTTACCCACTTTTAATGCGTGCAGTGTAACAGTGTCCATGTCAGCAGTTATTGAGGACCAGCTGACATATCCCCCTGCACAGTTATGTTAAATAATTGCTTCTTGAATTTTGAGCCGCATTGTTTGCACGCGTAGATCTCTCAGTTATTCAGAATTCGTATGTGTCCGTAAACAAATCCTTAATCACAAAATAACACAGTCATTTTTTTCCTAGGTATCTTGCTCGAGTAACAGACACTGAAGCTACTGATATCAGTAACCCCAATCTGAACTATGGCATTGTGGTAGACTGTGGCAGCAGCGGATCTAGAATTTTTGTGTACTGTTGGCCAAGACACAATGGCAATCCTCATGATTTGCTGGATATCAAACAAATGAGGGACAAAGACAGAAAACCAGTGGTTATGAAAATTAAACCAGGTATTGGAATGAAAACATCTGAGATTCAGTCACGGTTCCCCTGCCAGCTGTTTACCCAACTCAATTCATATTAAGGATTCACTTACTTGGATATTAAGGTTTCAGTTTTCAAAAGAGGTCTGATCTGGTTTTTCCTAAATTTTGGTGTTCTGTAGATGCAGCATATACATGTACTTGAATAATTTGGCTTATTTAACAGGATAGTCCTTCTTAGCCCAAAATAGCTTAATATAGCAATTTTGGGCTATTTTGGGCTTCCTTAGTAGGCCCAAAATAGCAATTTTTTGTTGAAATATTGGTGCAAGCACCAAGTTGTTGGCGCTTTTTTTTTTTTTTTGAAGTGTCAATATGAATACCATGTTTCAGTTGTGTTAAGGTATTATGGCAGTGGTTTTAGATGAGCAAAGAGGGCCATTAACTACAAAATAGACTGTAAACTGTAACTGTTTCCTGTTACAGTTCCAAATATGTGTTTACTTTTTGCTTTGTAAATATCA
This sequence comes from Gavialis gangeticus, assembly GCF_001723915.1. Taxonomy (NCBI): domain Eukaryota; kingdom Metazoa; phylum Chordata; order Crocodylia; family Gavialidae; genus Gavialis; species Gavialis gangeticus. Next base: position 2,072,155 of record NW_017728965.1, read on the forward strand.
TAAATGTAAGATACAAACGGGTAACAATAAATATTTTTGCTTAGTGCTAAAATTTTTTGCTGTCGATTTACTTAAAATTGTTACTGATTTGAATCCACTTATTACAGAACTGTTGGTAATTGCAGATTGCTGACTTTATGTAATGAATTGGTTCTAGAGCATAGTTTAAAACTTTAAAGCATCTAGTTGGCTTTTAACTAGTCAGAAACCAACATTTCACCTTTACACTTAGCAGTTGCCAACTTATTCATCTATTTCTCTAGGCATTTCAGAATTTGCTAACTCTCCGGAAAAAGTCAGTGATTATATTTCTCCGCTTCTGAGCTTTGCTGCAGAACACGTACCCCGGGCAAAACACAAAGAGACTCCTCTCTATATCCTCTGTACAGCAGGAATGAGAATCCTGCCAGAGAGGTGATTGGCTATCTTATTTCTTAAAAACTTGAACCTACATACTTAAGTGCACTAAGCATTTTAACCACGTTTCTATTTTTTTTTCCAGTCAGCAAAAGGCAATACTAGAAGATCTGCTCACTGATATTCCTGTGCGTTTTGATTTTCTGTTTTCAGACTCGCATGCAGAAGTTATTTCTGGGAAACAGGAAGGTGGGTTTAACGCTCTTGGAAAAAATAACACTTCAAAATTTGTGTTCTCTTCCACTGCAGTTTTTGACATACTTTTCTTACTGCTTTTTCAAATACTTGTTTGGTTAAGCTGTTTTAAACTGCGTGCAATTTTTTTGTTGTTCTTACCTGACAAAAAAAAGAATTCTACTCTAGTTTGTTTTCTAAAATTACTAAAAATTCTGTGTCCTGATTTCGCAGTGAAACGTAGGTTCGTTTTTGGTTGTTTCTGACAGCTGAGACCTGAAGACTTCAAAGTGGGGCTCATTTTTTTCTTTAAGGGAGATGGATTATATTGTTTCCTTACAGAGGATGAATAGTTCCCAAATGGCAGATGATTTTCAAACCATATCACGGGGGTGGAGGGGGGAATCTTAGTAAAAGCTTATAGAATCAAATATCTTGAATAATAATACTTAAACTGGTGGGTCAGGATTTTATCAGAATAGTTCAAATGTTTTAAGGGAAAATATTTGGGTTAATTTGGCAGGAATGTGTTTCTGCACATCACATAGTTGATACAATGTGTTGGGTTTTTTTTTTTTTAAAGAAGTGATGGTTATAAAGATGACTCGGAGAAGTTTAATTTTTTTTTAAATAAGGTACAGCCAAGTGACATAAACATCTATAAGTTAGTCTGCAAGGTGCAGATCTACCCTGCTTTCTGCTTGTCTTCAGACTAAAATAGCTAACTACTTTTCCTCCAGTAAACGTTGTGAACACCATCCTTTTTTCTGCTTTTAGGTGTATATGCGTGGATTGGTATCAATTTTGTCCTTGGACGATTTGAGCATATTGATGATGGTAAGTGCCATAACACTGTCATAAAAGCCAGTCAGAATTGTGAACACTAGAGCCAGGGGGGTAGTGTGCTCCTTGCAGTATGCCTGGTTCACACATTGAAATGCAGCAGTTATGCATTTCAGAAGCATGATGATGCTTTGAGTGCAAATAAATTCTAATTGACAAACAAGGCAGTTGGATGGCATTGGCTTTTTTCTGCAGTGTGGTACTGCTTAAGAAATGTCCTGGATTCTTTTCTTAATAGTGCCACTTCTCTATTTTGTTTCATAGAGGATGATGCAGTTGTAGAGGTGCATATCCCTGGCAGTGAAAACAAGGAAGCCATCATTCGTAAGAGGACAGTGGGTATTCTCGATATGGGTGGAGTGTCGACTCAGATAGCGTACGAAGTTCCTAAAACTGTAAGCTTTGCCTCTTCACAGCAGGTTATTATCTGTACAACTTTCCTTCTTTTCCTTTTGTTTAATTTATGATTTTAACCCGTTTCCATTTGTGGTTTTGTTTTTGTTTTGTTTTGTTTTGTTTTTTGAGTCATACGATTCATTACATCACATCCAAAGCGAGTGGGAGAGAAGACAGGTGAACACAATTCCTTCATCAGCTAAGCAACTCATTCGTCTTTGCTTTTTTTTTCATTTAGAGGGTTGATTTCTAATAGTACAGCTTCAACTGTTGGCAAGCATGGCAGAATATTCATTTATCCTAGTATATAATCCTAGTTGGATTTTTTTTCCTCCCTTCCCCACCCATGCTAAGCAGAACAGTGTACTTGAGTTGAGATCCTGAAAGCTGTGTAATTCCTTCATAAGAACCTAGGTTGTGTACATTTGGGTTTTTTTTCTGTGCACTATATAGTATATTTCTTTTAGAAAGAAAACTGTGCAAGTTTGAGGTGGAATCATATGGCTTTACCTGCATCTCAGTCTATTGATTTAACAACAGAAACATTTGCCCTATAATCAGGCGAATTCCTCATTGACTTCAGTGGGAATCTCCTATTGTAAGGATTGGATAAGTCTTAGGCATTAGCTAACAATGCCACGTTTAATGAAAGTTGTGTATCTTCTTGTTGACACGTGTTTCTTCAGTTGGAGAGTACAACTAACTGCTAGTGGAGTTTTAAAAATTGCCAAGTGTTGAGATTCAGAGCAATTTGTCCTCTTTAGCAAATGTGACTTTGATACAGAAAGGGTTGCAAATAATTGGTTACCAGCGTGTAATTATAGAAGGTGGAATTACCTGTCATTGCAGTTAAACATTAGATCTAAAAACGTTCTTTGGATGCCCTGATTTTCCTTCTGCCCTCCTGAAAGAGGCACAACAGAACTGTTTTGTAAAATTCCTTCTTTAATTTGCTTGTGTGGTGGAGAAGGCAACTAACATGCATGATGCTGAAGAGCCTGCCGCTGTTTCTTGTTTACACCACTCAGCAGAAGCCCCACACACAATTATGCACTCCCTCCTGGCACCTTCTACCAGTGACTTCTCAAAATGCTTTAGAAACTGGGTCGTGTGGCGAGAACTTAATGAGTGGCTGAATCCAGGGTTGTGAAAAGCTTTGAGGATCTGCAATCTGAAGAGATGCCTTAATGCTCATAGGCTTATGAATACCTCCAGGTGATATTGCAGATCTCTCTTTAATCTCTTCTTACTTGGGTTCTTGCAGGAGGAAGTAGCCAAAAACTTACTCGCGGAATTTAACTTGGGATGTGATGCTCATCAGACTGAGCATGTCTACAGAGTCTATGTTGCAACGTTCCTTGGCTTTGGTGGAAATGCTGCACGACAGAGATATGAGGACAGCATATTTACCAACACAGTCTTCAGAAACAAGTAATATGTGGCTGGGTTTTTTCTACACCCCCCGGTTTTATAAATGTTGAACTGTTGTCCTAGAAATTCCAGCAAAATGTAAACTCCTAGGAGGTATGCTCAAAGTAGCTGAGCCGTAGACTGTTGCAGACGCAATTTTTAGTTGTTTCATAATGTTTGTAATAGAACTGTGAAGAACTGAAACAGGATTTTTACTTTTATAGGGGATTGAGATGCATAAGGTTCTAAGATTGACAAGCTCAAGAGGACTTCTCTGCTTTCAGCTCTGAGGTTCAGCTTTACTCGTAGTGTTGCTGTGTTCTAGGAAGCAGAATCAAATTCTAAATTATTTAAATAGCTGCCAGGATAGCTGGTAAAGGAATTTTAGTTTTGCAGCTTCAGGGTGGCTTAGGGAGCTCAAATGCTCCCATGTGAAACTTGCTCCTTCACTGAGTTGAGCACTCTGCTCTAACTTGCTTCTAGGTTATCTGCAGGTGTCGGCTGTTTCAGCTGAGCCTAGAAAGCTTGATGTAGCATCTTGCTTAGCTCCATCAGCCAGAAAAGTTCTTTTTCTGGTAATTGTCACAACAGCATGATGGGCTTCTAATGTGGTGCCATGCTTCTGTGACAGTTATGCTTGAGCCTGAAAGGTTTTTCTCTTGACTGTGTCTTGATCTATGCTTAACTTCATTATAGAACTCTTTAAAAAGCCATTTTAGTGGTGGCTGTATAACTTGTAGCAGATGAGTGGGGATTTCTCCCCACCCTTAATTAGAAATGCTTTGCATCTGGTAGCCAAATTGTACCTCACCTTTAGTTACAGCTCTTGGGGTTTCTATAGCTTCAGTCTCAAATAAAGCCTGCTGTGCACAATTTCTATGGCTGTTTCAAGGGGTTAATCTAAAATCTGGAGATAATACAAAATGTGCAGTTGCTTGGATTCAGGTGTTCTGCATTTCCAGGCCAAATAGTTTGGATAGGTTGAGTGTGGCATGCCTGTTGTGGTGCATGCCACATGATCTCTGTATGAAATATAACATGCTGAAGCGTGCTCAGACAAAAGTGATTTGGTTTATTCACTTTAACTGTTCTGATGCTGTAACTTTGTTCTGAGTAACATTTTGAATATGCCTTACTTGTGGTTGTTATAACTATGTTCCAACTTGTTTTGTAGGCTTCTGGGCAAACAGACGAGTATGACTTCTGAGTTGCCCCACCTGGATCCTTGTCTGCCTCTAGATGCTGAGGATAAAATCCAGCAGAATGGGCAGACGCTGTATTTGCGAGGGACAGGAAATTTTAATCTGTGTCGAGAAATTATTCAGCCTTTCATGAATAAGACCAATGAAACTCAGACTTCTTTAAATGGTGTCTATCAGCCTGCTGTGCACTTTCAGAACAGTGAATTCTATGGCTTCTCCGAGTTCTATTACTGTACTGAGGATGTCTTACGCATGGGAGGAGACTACAGTGCTGCAAGATTCATTAAAGCTGCAAAGGTAAAGCACTTTTGAGGCGGAATCTTGTTTCCTAGCTTTGAAATGGCCAGTAAGCTGAAAACATAACTGTTTTAGATGCTTTGGGGTTTCCTTTTAAAAACTGTTAACCTAGACACTACTGTTAAGTGACTCCAGGGTAAATGGGATCCATCCTAAAATGACTAGAGCGTCGGAGGCACTATAGGGACATAGAAATAGAATGTGTATACTTGAAAGTACACCTATTCTTGTTCTGTTTGGTGGCTTGCTTGTTTTTTAAGAGAGGATTTAATTATGCTGGGAGTGGGGCCTGTTTTGATAGGGTAAAAACTTAGCAGATGCTGCGATTTTTCCATTAGGTGAGATTTCTATCGGTTGTGCATTTTACAAAACAAGGTAAAACTGGACAATACACTAGAAAGTACTAGGTAATTCTGCTCCGTCTAGGGGTGGAATAACCGTCTTCAGAAATAAATTGTAGGATTGAAAAGTTCAACGTGGAGATGACAGATAATTTTAACCAATAGTGCAGCTTAGTTTTCAGATTGTCTTAAAAAAATAAGAGCTTTGCCTACTGCACCATGCACTGACTCCTTGACATGTTCTTATCGGCCGTTTCTCTCCTTATTTCTCTGTGTTAAATTTTACAGCCATATTTATCATTTGGAAATGAGCTTCTCCATTGACCAAGTGTCTTGCATAATGTAATAGGTAAATGAAATTTTAAAAAATCTGTTTTTACCCTTCCCCAGGATTATTGTGCCACTAAGTGGTCTGTCCTACGAGAACGTTTTGACCGTGGTCTTTATGCGTCACATGCTGATCTTCATAGATTGAAGTGAGTATTCATGTTTGCACAGTGCAAGTCATTCATGCAGAGTTGCCAGAGAAGGGTCATGTTCAAGTGACTCATTTTTAAAAAGGAGTTGGATATCTGAATGTAAGCCATACTGAACCTTAAGTATTGCATCAGATATAAGAATGACTGCAAACCAAGGCTATTCTGGAGATGGAATCCTACAAACTAGCTTTCTGTGCATTTTTGTGTGGGGGGGGGTGGGTTTGCTATCTCCAAAATCTTTTAATGGAAAGTGAGTTTTTTTCAGATGTCGCTGCTTAACAAGACAGATATAGTTATCTCCGTGTTTATGGCTGAAGGGTAGTCTCCTGATTCAGGCAGGTAATTAATCAAATACCTTAGTTCTGTTTAGGTTCCACTGAGCACTGATGGCTTTCCTTTTTACTAAAACATATTCCAATGAGAGCCAAAATCATTTACATTCATTATAATTATGGGTCAGAGGAAAGGAGGAAGTTTAAATAAGATCCTACTAGTCTGTTACACACAAACCCTTAGTTTTCTCAATCCCTGTCTTGAAATGCACATTCTTGTGTCCAGTCACTTGCATTCCTGTGTTCCTGCAGTAAAAGGTTCCTACGTTGAATTCCCCTCAATGTAGGAACCTGAATTTGCTGAGCTAATTTTGATGTGTGGCCTTACAGGACTGCGTGGGGAAAAAGCATGAGAAATCAAATTGCCAGTTACTTTTTCCTGTCTTCTGTAGGTATCAGTGTTTTAAATCTGCCTGGATGTATGAAGTCTTTCACAGTGGCTTCTCTTTTCCTGTGAACTACAGCAATTTAAAAACTGCTCTGCAGGTGTATGATAAGGAGGTGCAATGGACATTAGGAGCCATTCTTTACCGAACAAGGTTTTTACCTCTGAGGTACTGCTTATTTCTGTACTTGTCCCGTTGTGTAGTTTGAGTGGAATGGGCATTATATGATGTTAGAAGACAATTTTGCTGTCAAAGCAAATAGCCAGATAGGAGCTAACATTTTTGGTTCGAGTTCAGTATACTAGAGCACAAGGTCAGGGTGGTTATTTTTAAAACTGCAGCCTATCCAGTTAATGACTGAAACCCGAATGTGAGCAATCCAGCTGGATGGATCAACAGCATAACTAAGTGATGGCTGTTCAGGGTAGCCACCTTCAGTTGCTGCAGTAAGGTCAAGAGGCTATCTTTTTGTCTCATTAAAGGATAAAACTCCCATTTTCCCCTCCCCTCCCTCTTTTTTTCAGGGACATCCAACAAGAGACCTTCCGAGGAAATCACTCCCACTGGAGGAGCTTCTCCTTTGTTTACAATCACTATTTGTTCTTCGCCTGTTTCCTGATTGTGCTGCTGTCTATCCTGCTCTACCTACTGAGGCTGAGACGGATTCACAGGAGAATGCTGCGCAATGGCTCATCTGCTTCCCTCTGGATTGAAGAAGGCCTCCCACCACAGAAGATCCCAGGAGCCTTATGAGATGGTGCAATGAAGAGCCTCCTATCAGACTACTTAAAGAAAAAAGCCATTTTTGCCTCAGGGTTTCTCTGTTTTGTCTCCAAGAAACCATTCGAGAAACAGATCTCCTAACGGTGAATTCAGCAAGAGAGTTTTTGAAAGGGACTTAACTGCTGGAAAGGAGGAATCAACTTGGCTTAGTTTGACTAGAGAGCATCTGCCAAAAATACTTTTAAAAATTTTTAATTTGAAAAGTAAATGCACTTTCATGTTAAGTGAGAGGAGTGAAGACTTAATGCCAGTAAATGGACAGAGGCAGCTTAAGCTGTATGTATGGTAACAGAATGATTGTGGGTTCCTATTTCAGAAAGACTGTGAAATATTGCTGGTTAGGATGAATGGAGATTATATAAACTTTCTTTGTTCAGGTCCATGATTGATATTTCACCAGGCTTCCAAATTCCAAGCCTCTTCAGTAAAGGAAAAGGAAGGATAGGGTCTTTTAAAAGCAGTAACAAAGTGACCTGCTAAAACATCGGCTTTTCACACTTTATATTTTGAAGTACTTCAATGGAAGAAAAAGCCGTTGTGACTAATGCTGTGTTTCTGCAGATCGCCAGTAAATTCATTGTTCCGTGTGTCCTTGACAATCTTCTTAATGTCTTGGAACCTGTAATCTTGAAGTGACAGAAGTCACTGCCTGTAGCCTTTCACTTGACAGTGTTTTGGTCATGGTCCAGAAATCTCCCCGAAACTCTTAAGGTAGAAAAAGCTGGAAAAATGTCCGGACTTAAGCTACTAGTAGAGCAAACACATGCACATTGTCTTTTGTTGTTTTTTCTGGGTTTTCGTACTTGTTAATTTATATTTTATTTAAAAAAAAATGGTAGTTTTACTTGAAAGCCAACTTGTTCCTGATTAAAAGTGGCATTTATATGAATTTTGGGTGGATGAAAAGTTTATTATACCGACTAAAGACTGCTGGTCATTGTTGGCATAATCCTCATCAGACACGTGCCATAGTCATTCTAAATCGTGTGATACCAGACATGAGCTCTCTATTCAAACCTTCCCTACAGACTTCTAAGGAAATAGTTTTGGTCCTTTTTAAACTGAAGGTAAAAATCTCTCTGGATTTCTTGGCTTCCTTTCGGATGACCTTTTTATTTTTTGCTTGTTCCTGTCATTCCCGCTTTCCTCTGAACAGATTCTGGCAATCATGTTTTGCCTATGCTAATGGTACATGTTCATTTTATACAGTTACCATGTGTTATTCTCCACTTGAGATGCTAGCATATTTCATTAGCGAGCAAAGGGATTGTCTGTATGAGCCAGGAAGAGTAACATCAGGGTTAATGTGGAAATTTTAGAAATCACAATAGCTTATTTTATAGGCCTGTTGTCAGGCATTACTAATTTTGGCGAAGTCTCTGATTTTTCATGTCTTTGAGTTAAAGATACGAAATACTTGAGTTAAGGCCAGCTGCTGCCATGTGTGCATTTTATAACAGCCTTGCTTCTTGAAAGGCAGTCTCTTGGCATGTTCTTTTAAAGCTTAATTTTTCTGAAACAAACATTAGCTTTTCAGCCAAAGGCTTTCCAAAGAGTAATGACCTAATGCAGTAAGAGTATTGTAACAGCTTAAATACTAAATAATCTGGCTGCTTTAAAGGAGGAATTGGTTTGTGATGGCAATGAGCTGGATCATTGTTGTGACTTCATATAACTAGTGCAATCATATGAACTTCTACAAATGCAGCTCCACTTTGTGCCATGGGACTACTTCAGTCTTGATTCTGTAAATGGAGATAAAACCTGGCATGTGTAAGCATTCTGTGGAAAATCTTGTGTAGAGCTGCTACAACTTAGAGTATAAAAATGACAATAAATGGGCAAAAAAAGGGCCAGCATTCCTTAACATAGGCATTAAGGAAACTATTAGAAGCAAAAGGACACCATTCAAAAAATGGAAGCTATGCCCAAATGAGGAAAATACGAAAGTACACAAACTCTAGTAATTTGCATGTAAATCCACAGTAGGGTGGGTCAAAACACAAATGGAGGAGTGTTTTGCTAGGCTCTTCCACAGATCAAAAAATGGTTAAAAACAGGAGCCAAAAGACAGGGCTATGTCAGCTTGGCGTGTATTTTTCAACATAATCAAAATGATCTGGAAAAAGAGGGCATACATAATGCGCTGGCAAGATTTGTGGATGATACAAGGCTATTCTGCATAGTCAAATCCAAAGCTACTGATGAACAGTTATGGAAAGATCTCATAAAACTGAATGAGTGGACAATGAAGTGGCACATGAAATTCAGCGTTGCTAAGTGAAAATAATGCAGCTGTGAAAAAGTAAAACTATACATACATAGTGATGGGCTCTGAATTAGCCATTATCACGTAAGACAGAGATATTTGAAACGGTGTGGGTAGACATAAAAAAGGTTGGCTTAAAATGCAGCAGTCCAAAAGGCGGATGAAATGTTATGAATTATTAGGAGAGGAGTTGAAAGCAAGACAAAAACATCATTATGCTCTGTGATTCTGATCGCCCCATCTCAAAAGGGATATTGCGAAACTAGAAAAAGTACAGAAAAGGACAACAAAAAGGAGCACAGGTGCTTGTTCTCAGGAGAGACTAAGAAAGCTATTACTATTCAGCTTGGAGAAGAGAAAGCTGCGGGCGAATGTAATGGAGGTCTGTAAAGTAATGAACAGCGTGGAAAAAGTGGAGAGGGAACCATTATTCACAGCATCTCAGAAAACATGAATGAAGGGACATCCAGTGAAATGATCAGACAGTGCATTTAAACCCTAAAAGGAGTAGCATTGGCCTATGCAATACACAATCAGCTTGTGGAACTCATGGCTACCGGAAGTGGCCATGAGTGGAGTGGTGGAGGCCAATTGGAAAACCAGTTTGTATGGTTGTCCAGTGCTAACTCTTTTGTATTGGACAGCTAGGGAGGATGTTTAAAAGAAATCCCTGCACACATGATGGGATGACTGCTGGTATGGTAAAGGAGTCTTCAGCTGAATCCCTGGTAAGAACAAATACCATAGAAAAATGGAATAGCTACTTTCCATGAGAGAAGAGTGCGTATTTAACTGGTTGGAGAAGCTGGTGTCTTTGGTATTCTGATATTTTTGTGTCTGCCAGCTAAATGAATGTATGAGATAGAATGCCTCCCTGGTTGCAAGAGGTTTAATCGTTCAGTTTTGCTGTCTGGAACACTGCTATGAATTTATAGCACTCATTAACTGATAATACTTATCAGAAAACTGACACACATGATAATTGCAAAGCATGTGCTTCCTGCTCTTGAGATGCCTAGAATTGAGCAAGCACAGAGTCTCTTATGCTCTGAGCAAGCACTGAGTCGCTGATAAAGCGCTCCCTCCGGATGCGGATAGGGATTAGTAGTAAAGTGGAGACAGAAATTGTCGCTGTGCCTGTGGAGGATCTGACTCGTGTGGAAAATGGCAAACTTCTCATGGCAGAATGAACAGTGTCTCAAGCCCAATATGCAATAAATAACTACCCGAAAGATGATTTTCACTTGTGAAAAAAACCTGTATATGTTGTGAAAAGATAGTCTCTGACTTAACAGAGTGAACTTTAAAAGTGAGCCATAAGTACTCTGCCCAAGGTTACATAATACATCATTTCAGTAAGAAGGGAAACTTGAGAGTTTTGGCTCACAGTGCATAAAAAGATGGGTCGTTTCAATTTTTATATATGTGACTTGTAGTTCAAGCCACTATTTCCGGTTATACTGCTTCAGCAGCGTTGGTTGTACCATTGTGATAGCGCTCAAGGGCTCTAGTTAGGTGTTGTGCAGTGTGGTTCTGGGTGCTTAATACACAGCAGGGGAATGATAGTAAACTTGATTGCTATAAATCAAGTTTCAAGAACAGATGACAAATGGTGGGCATACGCAAATTAAGCATAGGTAGAGAGGTCAGATAAAGGACGCTGGCTTACATGCTTGTATCAAAAAGGATGTGACAACTGACGTTTCAAATTCTTGTTCAAAAATGTGTATGGAAGGGCAATGCTGTGTAGGTGTCCTACAGGTCCCCTAATTCAGCTGTTGGACAGTAGACGGCTTGATTAAAAAGTTGAACAAATGCTGGGTTGCAACAAGTCTCAATGAATTTGATGGAAGATACTAGTGCTCGGTATCTTTGAAAATCAGATGCATTGCCTTGCTTGATTAAGGACTGTTACCATCCTGTTTCTTGTGCCGTGTGGGACTAGACATAGGTTTGCGTTATAACAGCTATAAAAGTGAACACGTTGAGGATCAAAAAAACTTTAGATTTGCCAAATTATTTCTAGGCCACGTGCTCTCTTTTTACTACATCCATTATTTTTGCTTCATTGATAAAATCTGTAAAACTTGTGTTACTAGCTGGAAGAATTTGGGGTGTGCTACTTTTAAGCCAGGAGGTTTAGTAACAAATTCCACGTAGCAATAGGAGCATGGCAGACTACCGCTGTATTAAACGGTGTGGCATGCAGCTTCATTGGGTGTATGGGTTTTCTTTTTTTCCAGCAAGCAAAGCATTGCCCTGTTTGCTCAAAACTTATACGGGCTTAGAAAGCGCAGAGAGAGAGCAGGGTGGCTGGGTCCAGTCAGGTTCTGTCTGGCCGCAGGGGACAGTGACTTGAGTAATTTAGAAGAGGGTGCACCTGTGGGAGAGGGAGCGGCTGTATTCTGGAAGGAGTGTCTCAGTCTGGAAAGTTTTCTCTCCCCCTTGTGTGACTTAGTGAATTGCCAAGCTGAGGCACTTCATGCAAGAGTCTGGGTGAGGGAGAACAAGTTGGTTTTTTGCTGCAGAGCCAATAGATATGCTCTTTTTTCTTACTCTTCCTGTTAATATTTGTTTGAAGCACATTCTGCTGGATGTTGCAGGAGGACGCTTCCAATATTGGGCCTGCAGTGAGGAGTCTGGTAAAGGGGAGCCAAACAGGAACTTAATTTAACACCTACCTAGAAGCAAACTGCTATTGCAGACAGAGGAACAACTGCATAAGGATTCCAATTCTGGACCAGCATTACAGGTCTGGACCCTAAAAAAATAAATTGGGTTTGATTAAGGTTTGCTCCTATGGAGCTTACTATAGGTTTGGGATTAAACAGAGAAAATGTATGCAAAGGCTCTGACCCTAAAACCAGATCTTTGTGAGCTGACTTTGAAACTCCACGGAACCCTCTGCAGATCAGACTGCCTTAGGACAACAGATTTGGTTTTGCTAGAGCTTGAACTCTGTTGTCTTTGGTCCTTGCAGTGCCAGCAGTTATTCTGTATGTTCCTTAAAATGTGCTCCTTTTCCGTGTTTATACTTTTTTTAAAAAGCTTATGTGGTCAGTGAGACCTTTTTGCATCTTTTCTGGAACATAGCAGCATTCCTTTATCCCAGACTAATTGCATGAGTTTCCTTCTGGAACTGCTTACACATATGTTTTGCATGTTGGTCTTTGTTGTAGTACCGATGACGGATGTGTGCTTTAAATAGTTTATCCCAAATGGCATAGGCCCATAGGCCAGATTTTCACAGATACTCAGGTAAGCATCAAAGTACATGGATAGATCTACCACAGAGCTCTGCAGCTTGAGTTAGTCTGAAAAGAGCTGCTGAACCTTGACGCTTCTTGCAACTCTTGCCCTGGTTTTAGTGCCTAAATGGGAGAGCTGAGTGCTTGCAAATCTAGCCCTGAGCTTTTTTTAAAAAAAAAATCTGGCCGTGTGATCCCCATAGTCCTTTTTTTTTTTTTTTTTT
>NW_017728965.1:2085064-2089458 GCF_001723915.1 Gavialis gangeticus
TTTTTTTTTTTATTAGAGCATCATTTTTATTTCTGTTTTATACTGTGCATGTTGTGTCCCTCCCTCTGGGGGGGAGAGAGAGAGAGAGACAAAAACAACAAGTTTGTGCAGATCCAGAAAGCCAGGCAATAAAAGGAAAGAGAACCTGCCTAATCTCTCTGCTCCCCCCATTCCTCCCAAACAACCTGTAATGCTCCCTCCAAACTAGCCCTGAGCAATAATTCCTGAGTGAAACACAACACCGTTAAGAGACTTACCCATGTCAGTTTTCACTTGATTCCCAAGCTTGTGATCAGATGGCCCAGTGACAAAGGCAGTGTTTATCTGTTTGTGTGTGTTTCAGCATTAACAAGGTTTGCTTTCTTTCTCCTGCTCCCCCATTCACCCTTTCCTTTCCCCAGGTCCATTAAGGATGGGGAAGGCATGCAGGAAGAACACAAAGAAGAGGCTGGGGCATTGCTCTTTGACCTTCACTGGTGACCTGGATGGGCAGGTGAGTGACACTTCAGCTTTTGACTTCATGGCCACTTAAGTGTATCACTCATCTTTTCTTTAGGAAGCTGGACTAGAGAAAAATGCACTGAGCAAACAAGGGGTACAGAAAGGGGCAGTTAAATGTGTCTCCTTAAAGGCAGAAGTGCTTGGAAGACTAAAGTGTTTCCATCTGAAATGCAACCTGTGGAGTGGGGAAGCCACAGCTTTTAGAACAGCACCATCCATTTTACTTCCTCTGATGGGCAGGGTCCATCTTTTGGAGGCAAAAGAGCTTACTTAATTATGCACGTATCTGTGGCACTGAGGGAAAAGGCTGGTCAATAGCTGTAACCTGCTTGATGGCAAGCTTGATCTGGGGCACCTTGTCCCTCCTTGCTGCATTGTTCCTCCCATTGTTGCTATTAAATAATGCATGAAACTCGGCAGAGGCTGAAATGTACCTAGCAGTGACTTGCTATGTTCTGCCGGTCAGGGGCCAGCCTTGCCTGCCTGTGGTCAATGCAGGAGCCCTGTTCTTGAGAGCTGTTGCTTTTCAGGTCCCTTCTCTTTTGATTAAAGAATAGGAGAGCAGCAGAAGCTCTCTAACAGTTGTCCTGAAAAGTGTTCCACGCAGACATCCTCCCATCAGTTCTTAGTGCCTGCCACTGCTTAGGGCTGGTCTGTTGGCCTGTGTTTCCAGTGCTTTGGGTTCACGGTCTAAGATGACTTACAGGGTCCTGATTTTTCACAGGGCAGGTCCCCAGCACTATCTGACAAGTAAGCCTCTTTTTTAATGTGCCTCAAGTCGTGCGCTCAGAATTCCTGGACCTTTACAAAGTTTGGAGGCCCTTTCTCTCATGAATGAGACCAGACAAAGGAGTTTATCCTTATGTGAAAGTCTTAAAGATTTACAGTTTTGCTTGAGCGTTCACTGGAAGTTTATTTGCCCCTTCTCTTCATTGGTTCCCTTTGGGATTTTATCAGGTATTGCTTGCAGTACAGTACCGCCTAGGAATCCCAGTATCATACTGGGGACTGGACAAACATAGAACATGACCTTGTGAAAGGGAAGAATTTTGGCATCGCAGGCAGTCCATGCACTTGCTAACAGCGTTGTAGATGCTAACAGCTCTTGGATATACGTTGTACTTTGTACTTCAAATTCCCTACCCAGAGTTAGCTTGAGAAGTGCAGGTTGATATCGGCTTACTGAGAACAGTTTTCACTTTTCTACAGACTCACATGTGCAAAGTGCTGATCAATCTCCATTCCTAAATTTTGGTCTTATGAGCCTTTTTCCCCTCCAGAAGTTCCCTGCTGTTAATAACACTGGTACAGTTCCACCCCAGTGGGAATGATGACATAAATTAATTTCCAGCAGCAGGAGGCACTTTATCTTCCTGTCATCTAAACTCACTCTGAGCAAGCTTACATGATGGTGTTGGTTTCTGACAGCCATTGGCAGTTTGCCTAAACTGGTGTTATTTCTGGTTGGAAATTCAGCAGGGAGGGAAGGGTAGAGACCGGCTCTAGAGAAGTCAGTGGGAGATCAGGGAGCTGAGCATCTGTCTGCTGTCAGTAGGAGTTAGGGATGCTCAACAATTGGCAGGACTGGGCCCAAAGATGCTTCTCATTGCTTCTTAACCTGTTTGTTTCTCATGTGCATCCCATATCCTACACCTGTGTTATCAGTAGCTTCTTAATGTAAATGGAGAGGAGCATCTTCCAATCCTTTTAGTAGGTCTTGAACAGGTTGAAGCCCCTGTACAAAGGCAGAACAGCTGGGAGAGACCATGATGGCTTCAGGGCACCCTCTGCATTGTTATAGTCAATTGGCAACAAGTTCCTTAGCCCAGAGATTTTCCTAACTCCTTTCTGGAAGGAAGAGGAAATTCACTGTGTCCCAGATATCCCATATCTACACTTATCTCTGGGTGAGAGTGCATTATTCCCTTCTGCTGGGAATAAATGGTCTTGTTGTCCCTGAACCACATTCAGCAGGCACTTGGTATAGATTGCAAATTAACATAACTGGCACCAGTTTTCTCTGGGTGTGGCAAAATGAGTGGAGTGTGGCTTACACAACCTGGGGGATGAGGAGTAGGGAGGAGGGGGCAAAGAAAGGTTGTGGCTCAAAAAACCTGACTTGTAAGTAAGGTCAGGGTGAAGCTGCCTGCATCATTTTACTTCATGCTGTATCATCCCCTGTGCTGCTGACATCAAGCTCATCATTGTGACTGGTGTAGCTCCGTAGATTACAGTGGAACAATAGATCCTCTTTCTCAGCAGAGTAGGTGGGATGACTATCAAGTCCCATATGCTACTTTCTCTGGCATGCATCCACTGAAGTTAGCCCAGGAGGTATAAGCCAGCTTCTAATTTTGGCTCATTTGTGTTTAAATATCCAGACTCCACTTACAAAGGGGTGATGCTTGATGTAAGGAGAAGTGTTTCCACCTAGTGGCAACAAGCTTCTTTACAAAAATGAACTTGTTCTTGTTTTCTGGAAAGGGAAATACAACAATCTAGGAAAAATGTGCAATCCTGAAATTTGACAAATTAGGAAACTAAACACACACACAACCTCTCAGTAGTTATCTTCAGGTAACAAAGTAATCTCTGGTTGTTTATAATCTTATTTATTGCAGGTATCATTAAGTATCTTTATCATGAAGCTTATCTCTTTCTATGCATGTGTCGACAACTGTGTGAGAGAGAAACAGCTCAGTCACAACTTACGACTGTACAATCCAGGAGGTGGATCCTGCAAGTTACCGGTTTTCTACTACACCTTGCAAAGTTGTACCCTAAATTACCCCCAGATGACATGTTTCCCATCTGTGATAGAACAGCAGGCTTAATGATGACATAAGTATCATGATCATAGCAGTTAACATTTATTTCCCAGTGTTGCCAGCAATTTTGTGATCACAGTAAAACCACAATATTTAATCATACTAAACTTCCAGATCCTGGAGTCAAGTGATGATATGAGTTCCAGCTTTATTTAAAATAAAGGTAATAATGTTTAGCTTTCATGGTTTCAAAGAGAGGCTTGAAGAGATGACTAACTAAAACCAGGCCAAACCAGAAGACGCACAAAAAGCTTTCAGAGTTTGTTATATTTAAAATCCTTTTCTCTTAACCAGTTTTATAAGTCAGAACCAAAACTTGATTTTTGAACAATAATGGTTGGGAATGCAGCACTTTGCTGGTTTTTACTTTTCCCCACGGCCCTTTTAGTTGCTGTCCTGTTGTTTTACGAGCTTCTCCATAGGCAGTCCCCTGTTTTGATATCAATAGCAGCAAGAAACTTTCTTTTCCACTAGTGCCGATTTCTCTCTGGAAAGGCCCAGAAGCAAATATCTCTTCCACTGAACCCATTTCACTGAACATGAGTAAAGACCTTGATATTTCAGAGGCTTGGCCTTAGAAGGAATTAATGTTTCATTTGTAGACGATGTGTGTTCATAACATCGTGCAAGTGTTTTTTTAACTGAGCCTGTTGAGGTACTCTGGAGGTACGTAATAGGGGTATATGAGGGTCAGTAAATGGGAATTAGACATTTTGTGACTATTACCTTGGAATATGAGGATGACAAAGCATTTATTGTACTGATTTTATTAGTTTAGCACATATTTACTGTCTATATTATTGTTATTACTGTAATTCACATGACATGGTTTCAGTTTCTGGCTGATTGTTTTCTGCAATTGATTGAGTGCCCTGTCCAGAAGGATGTTAAAAAAAAAAAAAATAGCACCATTGGGAGACTAAATGGCAGCCAGAGCTGCATGCAACATTTTTAGTTTTTTAAAATTGCCCAGTACAAATAATAAATATTTATTCTCCTTGCGGTCCCCAGCGGAGCGGAGAATTACTTGCAAACAATAACTTTTTTATTGCTTGCATGGCGCAG
>NW_017728965.1:2094458-2096042 GCF_001723915.1 Gavialis gangeticus
AAAAAAAAAAAAATAGCACCATTGGGAGACTAAATGGCAGCCAGAGCTGCATGCAACATTTTTAGTTTTTTAAAATTGCCCAGTACAAATAATAAATATTTATTCTCCTTGCGGTCCCCAGCGGAGCGGAGAATTACTTGCAAACAATAACTTTTTTATTGCTTGCATGGCGCAGGCCATGAGCTGTTAGAAATAAAGCTTATAAAGTTACATTTCCTTGGAAAATAATGGCTAGATATAAGGGAAATAATATTTTTGGAACCAGGAAGTTCCAACAAGCTCCGCACTTTAATTAAAAAAGACAAATTTTGCACTAAATGTCACAATGTTGCTTTTTCTGCCTTCACTTTTTTAAGCAAATAAAATAAGAGGCCAGGTAATACTGAAATAGTCCAACTGAAATGGAAACTTCCTGCTTTTTCCAGACCATGGGGGATGAAAACTTGAGGTCATAACCCTGTTTTATATTCAATCTCGAAGAACAATTCATAGATCCGGAACATGACTGACTCAAGCACTCAGCATTTGGCAACCAGTTTTCCAAAGGAATGTCCTGACAAAAGGATCTCTCTTCCCAATATATAGACTCTGTTCAATCACGTAGGTGAAACTGGCACAATCCATGGAAAATGTATAAGGGATGAGAAAGAAAGAAGTATTAAAAACTAAAGCCTACATCTAATATGGAAGCAGAAGAGATGTCCTGGATCCTTCTTTACGAGGGAGAGATTTTGTTGAGCTCGCCTTTTGTCAGGACATGCCTTGGGAATTTCCATCAGTTTGTTTCTCTGTAATGAAGCATCTTTATGCATATTAGATGTAGGCTTTTGTTTGTAATACCTCATTTTCATCCCTTACACATTTTTCTTGGATTGTGCCAGTTCTTCTCATGTGATTGAGCAGACTCTGTATATTGGGAAGAGATGTCCTGTTTCTCAGTGTTAGGTGCACTACTGCAGAGAAGTATGCCAGGCCCAGGGCTGTTGGCTTTGGTGGTTCACAGACTTAGAGATTTTGTTCCTGCTCTGCTGTGCTTTTTGTGGCCAAATATGATTTTAGATAATGGAATAGAGAGTGCATTGTAAACTGGATTGAGAGTCAAAAGACCCAGGTTCTGCCACTGACATCCAGTCAGCGTCCTGTGGCAAGTCACTTCGATCTGTACGCCCACCCTTACATCTGTTCTGCTTATGTAGACTCTGTTTTCTCAAACAGGAGCTGCCTTTTATTATATAATTTGTACAGCACCTAGCTTTGATTTCAGCTGTGTCTTTTAGGTATTGTTGTAATTGAGAAGTTTGGGCATGGCAATGATTTTTATAAGGGAAACAATGCAGTTTGGGTAAAACTGTCAATTAGTAGATGGGTTCCTCTTTCTGTTGGTCAGCTAGTGGATCAAAATTAAAAGTTAAATGAAGTAAAATGTCTGCATAGTGGAAACTTTAATCCTCAGAGAGCTTTCTTTACCAGATGGAAAAAGGTGTAACTTAGCTTCCCAGCCTTTTCACCTTTGTTTCTAGTGAAAGGACCTCTGTGTGCCGGATGATCTGTTTCCTCTTCCTGTACAGGAGGGCCCACGCTGTT